>NW_007384126.1:0-4239 GCF_000475195.1 Diaphorina citri | reverse complement strand
CGGCTATCCTGGGTTCGAGGCTCATGGTGGCTATACCTTCTGTGGATTTGCAGCTCTGTGTCTACTCAAGTCAGAACACCTCTGTGATATCAAAGCTCTTCTGGTAAGTGTAGACTTTATATAGCTTTAAGGCCAGCAGCCAATCTTTTCAGGTTAAGATAATGGCCTAACGGTCAATTCTTGACATTAGCTAACAGCAACATCTTTTCACGTTTAACCCTTTAGTGCGCAGTGTTGTGATTCTGCAACATTTGGAAAATTGACCTAAAGGGGGTTGAAAGATTGAGATAATGAAAATTTTATTTTCCCTTCCGGTATCTATGACCAAAGACCTATAATATGCTAAAATTTGAGCAAAATCGATGACCTTGCGCATTAAAGGGTTAAAAACTATGAACTTTTTTCCGTCACATACGTTCAGCTTTTTTTATGTCTGTCTTAGGCAAAACCTGGAGTGAGTGGCCAGCCTAAATGCACACCCACAAAGAGACTTGGATGCCTACTTAGACAGCAACTATAGCACATTAACATCTGTAGATATCTATAGGTATAGAGAGTGCACTAATTACACCTCAATATAGGTAACCATATCGCGAGAGCTACGTAGATTGAAAGTATACAGAGGGAGGCTGCATAGGATAGAAGATGTTTGTTGACACCGTTCAATCTGCCTGATAGGGAGGTGTACCTACTGTACCTATTTGTAAACTACTATTGCTAATTAGGTTGATAACTTGATACATACCTACCTATCCAATTGCAATCCTGCACCTAAGAATAGCCCCTGTTTCTATGTGGGTTAATTTTTTCAAAATAAACAAAACTCGGTACATACCTAATTATTTGTCAATGTTTATTTTAGAAGTAAGTTGTACGATTGTTCATACCTACATAATTAAAATGTCCATGCAAACAGAGGACCTAAAACAAAAGACCTTCCCTAAATAATCAATGCGTCAGGTAGGTACTTGGGTAAAAAATTAAAAATGCTAGCTCATATCTTTATCTCCATTTTATAACATTCGTAACACGTATAACATTCGTAAAACATAAAACACACTAAAATTTACTCTTGGTTACAAATTACAATACGTTTTTCATAATTTCTCCAGTTGAATCCCCAGCAATTGGTACTGCAAATTCCTCATCAGTCATCATCACACGCTTCCATGGACTCCGTTCTCCAAATTTTCGCAGTTCTCACCAAACAATCGACAAATTTCCTCTACCGGAAAGCTCAACAAAATGTCTGCCCCAGTAACGTTGAAGAGAACGCAAGTGATGGTGCTTTTGAACCTGCTGGGGCTGCCAGTACAAGTGATAGAAACACCGCTAGTGATGACAGAGTAGATGATATTGACAGGCAAAGTGGAGAGAAACCTGTCTCAAACTTGGAGAGTCAGAGAGCAGAGATGAGAACGAACGACGACCTTAGCGTAACATCTTTCAACTCCATGGGAACCAAGATCTTCGACAAGTTGATGATACAACTGGATAAACCAGACAGCAGTGATGACGAAGACATGACCATCTGTCGTATCTGTTACGGCGCAGACCAGCAGAACCTGCTCAGTATCTGCCAATGCAAAGGTTCCATCGCCTACGTCCATATAGAGTGTATCGAGAGATGGTTGCAGGAATGTGGCGTGGACAAGTGTGACCTTTGCAAGTATCAGTTCACAACGGAGCGATTACCCACACAGACAAAGCTGAAGTCTCTTCTCAGTTGGGTCAAACATGTTGACAATCGCGAAGACATGGAGGAAATGTTGACAGATTTTGCAGCTACTTTTCTCTTCTCCCCGTTTATCATTTTGTTGACCCTGTCCGGGTATCAGACATTCAGCAATAATGCCATACGTATCTTTGTCCCGATGAACAATCAACTGACGTTCTCCCTGTCTGGGACCTTGTCAACTTTGAGTCTGATAACGATTCTGTCCCTGGTCAATTCGATTGGGTTCTCCTGGTTGTGCTACATTTTCCACAAGCATTACTCCAGATGGTACTCCTGGTATAGGCGGAGTACGATTGTGAAGATCGTCCTGCCTGGAGATGTGAGGAAAGAAACAGGTGTTGAGGACCGTCAACCAAATGAAAGGGACTGAAAATACTGAAATCTCAAAGAAAATACTGAAATCCCTGAAGAAGGTAATGATGAATTTTAGTGAAGAATTCCTTGTATTTGGGCGATATGCTGTAAATAACTTCAAGTTACATAATAAATAAATAATTATGATGATAAAACCTACCTATACCTATAGTACTACCCTGTGGTCAAGGCAATTCCAAATTTTCTTGCTATAATGTACCATAACTTCTTAGGTACCCTATATTAGCGAAAATTTGCTCGTGTGAGCAAGGCTTGCGATGCTAACGCGCTCTGCCTTCGAAAATGCAAACTTGGCGATTTGACCTTGGCGCGAAATTTCAAAAATTGAGAATAAATTGATTTTTCCTGAAAAAATTTATTGGTTCCGTTTTTGATAACTTTTTAATCAATTGCTTGCTGAAAATGTATTTTACATTTATTTGACCCCCTAAAGATGCCTAAAGTTTGCTACTATCACTAGATTTAGTTCCTCTCCACCCATCATGTAAAAAGTTCTCGAGGAAACTTTCACTGAAAACTATCCGATCAAAAGTGCAAGACTTGCTCATCTTCATCCAATTCACCTTTCAAAAGTTGATACCATGAACTCCAGAAGCAATTTAAGATGTAAGTATCTAATTAATAAATAATGGATATAATTTTATACATTGTAGGTAGGTAAATACTATATTCAAAAGAGTTACCAGTCCAGGTAGTAAGTAGGTATTTACTATGGAGAAGGGGGGCCTGGGGGCTGATGTACCCACCACTCCGATTTGAAAAAACAAACTCCTTTTTGTGTTTAACCTAACTCTATAATAACACTGCTCATTTGTGAGTTGTGACAGATATTTTTTGTAGCAATTTTCCACTATTGTGGCTTCTGTATAATTACATCAATTTGTTAGTTATACCTAGCAATCGTAACCTTGGGGTCTACATCAGTCTCCTCTCCTTTGTCTCCCTTGGCACCTCTATATCCTGGCTGTCCTGGTTTTCCCTCTCGTCCTTCTGATCCTTTGTCTCCTTGTTCGCCCCTCAGTCCTGGGGTTCCCGGTAGTCCAGGACTTCCTCGGAATCCTTTCTCTCCAGCTGGCTCGGCCAATCCAGGATAACCTAGGAAGGAAATTGATCATTAGCCCTCTATGAAACATTGACATTGACACACATGATTATGTGTACCTAGTAGTTTTGGTGTGTCGACCCCACTTCAGTGGGATAAGACGTAGTTAAAGAAGAAAAAGTGTTAGTTTGTAGAGATGGTTTTGTATAGCGGCCATTCGTAGAAGCTTAACCCCTCCTTAAGAGCTGTTTGCCCTCACACCTAAGCCTCAGTGTGGGCTTTTTGTGTATGGAGTTAAAAGCTTTGAAGAAGTTTGTTGGAGGCAACTGTAAGAAGGGAGGTCTTGTCGTCCGCAATGCCGAAATCGGAGGGCAGGATAGGAGGAGGTCAGCCGTTCCGAGAACGAACCTTATCTGTTTGGAATTGTGACCTAGCGCTTTCAAGTTCGGCCGCGCTACATTTCAAGCTAACTGGATTTAATAGTTTAAACCCATTTTGTCCTTGTTTGAGAAATAATATGATGTAGGAAAATGGCCTAATAGCTCATTCCTTTGCATTTGGTAACAACAAACAGAAAAATAAACACTAGGTACGATGGCTTGAAAGACCATTGATTTTTCATTCTTTCTTCTGTTTTCAGAAAACCCTGCACCCCATGTACAACATTGAATTCCAAGCCTTGAAAAATGCCATCAGCTATTTCGATAGTCATCCGTTCAGTTCAGACCAAGCTGAGAACTCTTGAAATAAGAACAATAAAATTCGTGGCGCAAGAAGAAGAAGAAGAAGAAGAAGAAGAAGAAGAAGAAGAAGAAGAAAGATGATTTTGAGAAAATTGACAGTAAGAGAGTAATGTAATATTGATATTATGTAGCTTCACTGAGTTTTCAATAGGTTATTTTTGAGGATATTGTTCCATGCAATTCAATTACCAAATTAAACTGAACACGACTCTTCAATCTTCATGCAGTTGACCGAGTTGTTATTGTGAAATGCAGCAGAACGAAAAAAGATGAGTTTCATCGCCGTTTTTATTTCTTAGCATGCCCATCCTGTAGTATGTCCCTCATCAAATAGACGAGAC
>NW_007384125.1:13185-13541 GCF_000475195.1 Diaphorina citri | reverse complement strand
GGGGATTTCCCTCTCATGGCTGAGGGGCCACAATAAGTGTGTACGCTTAGATATTAACTTATGGATTATGTCAATAAGAATACAGCCCTTTAACTCTTGCATTAAGCATTCCCATTGGTTGATTTCAAACTGTTGAACCAATCAGTTTTGCTCCAAAAGTTAAAACTCAAACCAAGTTTAATGACCAGTACCACAATCACAGTGTAAACTTAGATTAACATTAACTCTTGAATTAAGCCATCTGATTGGTTGATTTCAAACTGTTCAACCAATCAGATTGCTCCAAGAGTTAAGTTTAAATTCGGATTGTAATCCCGGCCAGAATTACTCTATGAGAGGGGGTACAAAGAAAGGTT
>NW_007384125.1:0-8939 GCF_000475195.1 Diaphorina citri | reverse complement strand
AGCCCGAAGGTTGAACACACACTCTACGAGAGTGTCTAAAGGTGGCAAGAACCACAGCTGTAACCCACCTTTTAGAAAGCAGTCCTTTTTCCGGAAACCTCCTTTGACCCTTCAAAAGAGTCGTTTCAAACTGGAACTTCATTGGAACCTTATCCCACAAGCGTCGACGTCTCCTCCTCCTTTTATTTAGTTATTTCGTAACTTATTTTATTTGGTTTTTGGAACTTTAATAATTTCAACATGGTCAGTATTTAAGTTAATCTTGACATTTCTAATCACCTGTAGAAGAGAAGAAACGAGGGATCACCCATTATTGTTTTTTATCGAAAAGACTGTGGAGATTAATAATTTTTATTTGTATCTTTAACAAAAATTAATTACATCTCACACAGTTTTCGATAAAAAACAATAATGAGGTGATCCCTATTCCCGTTCCTTATCTTCTTACTAAGTGATTATAAGGGCAAATACTTCTAAAGTACTGACCATGGTTGAAAGTGGGGGGGGGGGGCGGGGGGGGGGGGTATTTATTAGTTTCCAAAACAAAAATAATATAAGGTTACAAAACTACATAAAAGGAGAGGAGACGTCGACTTGTGGGATAAGTTACCAAGAAGTTCAGAGTTTGAAAACGACTCGTTTTTGAACGGAGTTCACGAAGGAGGTTTCACGGAAAGGACTGCTTTTAAAGGTGGGGTTACAGCTGTGGTTCTGACACCTTTTAGACAACACTTGGGTGTAACCTTCTTTTCTAACCTGGGGCTGGACCCGGTTAATTCGTCGTAGGACACTGTTAAGTTCAAAACAGTACCATGGGTTGGTCCTTATCACGGTGATTTGCCTCCTCGTCCCTTCAACCGACGAGCTTGGTGATACTACTAACAGCTCTCTCGCTGTTACTACTGACTTTAAGTACCTGTGATTCACGACCCAAAACGATATCCTTTATGAATGTGGGCGCTAAGATACTTACCCGCCTCTCTCTCCTCTCTCTCTCTCTCTTTATGGTCGAGAGTTAGTCATGCACTTTGTTTAACCATCAGTTGTCTACAACCTAACTACGAAGTCACGTAATCTCTCGGTCATAAATAAGTAATTTATACAGAGAGAACCAAAGTAGAAGTACAGGGAGTTACAACTCTAATGTCATTAAATCACATTGAATGAAATCGAGACCCTATCACATGACCCTTACTTTGGTTCTGGAATTCTCACGATTAGGGTTCACACTATAAAGTTGATAAAGTAAAGTCGGAGGTACAAAAAAAAAAAAAAAAAAAAAAGTATTAAAGTATTACATAATAAGAGAAGTCCGGAAGTTCTTACAAGTTTTTTACATCCAAGTTAGAAGTCTCAAGGGCGTTTATTATATCTCTTAGTCGTGAGAACATTCATGTCAGGTCTTATGTATGTGTAGTTTTTCTTTAAACATCCACGATGTCCAGAGCTCTAAACTACGGGCGTTAGTCCCGTTTCTAATAAGAGTGTCTGTGATAAGCAAGGAGTCTTAACGGCCATTTAAAGCTCTAGAGAATATTAAAACCTAGATACCTCGATTCACGATAAAGGGGATTCGGAGTCTTTCTCGAAAAACTCATTCTATACAGAAAAAGACTCCCGTTCAACGTATCAAAAAAGAATATCCCAAACTGCTCCTTGACATTGACGATCCCAGCATAGCAGGACTTGTAGCTGCTACTTCCTTCTCGTCCTATCCTGTTTGCAGTGATAAGACACTCTGTGGAATAGGGAAGTCCGATAATCTTTTCTTTCTATATTTGTCTCTATTACCTCTTCTACTAGTTGTTTGAATTAAGTGTTCTGGTTGTTTCCGTTTTTTTTCTATTATAGGTGTATGGTGTATGTTGCCTGACCTGGGCATTAAGCACATCCCTGTTGACCAATCAAGTGCTTTCTCATACCCCAACCAACCGATGAAGCAGGAATTGCTGCTGAACGCAGGGCGATAGGATGGGGGGCTGGGGGGGGCGGGAGAAGGGGGAAGCAGACGGAGGGGAGTGGACGAAATTCATGCACAAGTAAGTCGGTTTTGCCATAAAATAACTTACACCCATTGCTATGAAGGGGGCGGAGCGGGGGTAGCGAGAGAGAAGAGAAAGAAATACCACTCTCAAGTCAGAGACTGGAACAAATTGAAAGTTAATCAGATGTTGAATTGATGCTTCAGGAGCTAAGACCAGTACTTTTGTTCATTAAAACTGTCCTCTCTTTTGTTTGTCTTCATGTCCCTCAAGCTTAGATTAAACATAGGAAATTTAAGTGGTAAACTAGCCTCTGGAGGGAGTATCGGGAAATTGAAACTAGACCTTCAGAGTGTAATCCAAGTGTATATTGCAATATTTCTTCAAGCCTCCATTATTTTTGTTCATAATTTATCCAATTTATTATTCTCTTTCAGGCCTCAAAATGGTTCAAAATCTCGCTTTACAAATCTTCTCAGAGTCCGGCAAAGTAATATATAGAATCAGCACTCTGGTAAGTACAGTCAGAGAATCCCATACACCCTCAAAAGAAAGCGTTAGGTGCTGCTAGGTCTAGGGTTTATCCTGCACCAGGGCACACATATTCTCAAACTACACATTGCCGTTCTCTCAGAACTTTTTTTTTTTTTGTTTTCTTTTAACACCAACGTCGACACAAGAATGGTTAGAAAATCTGGTGAACCGTTAGAAAAGATTGGAACCCACGACCTGGGCATTAACACATCTGTTGACATCAATGTGTTATCCTCATTCGTATCCAAGCCAGAAAGCTGCGCTAAACGAGGATCAGGAACGTGCATCTCGAACACTATGAATATTACTCGAGAAGAGCGAGCAATTATGAACTGAAAATTCATGCAAAGTAAGTCATAGGCTGTGCCATAGGAATTACTTACAGGCCATTCTATGAGACCGCGACGAGGGAGGAAGAGAGAAAGAAAACTACCACTCTCATTGAGTCAGACTTAAACAAATTGTAGTCAATCAGATTGTTGGACTTGATCTGTCAGTGCTGTCTCGAGCGCCAATTATTATTATTTCAATTATATGTCTTATTTTGTTTGCTTGCATGTCCCTCAATGTTGATTACATATTTCTAGTGTAAATAGCTCTGGAAGTGTAATGTACTAGAATGTGCAACTAAGGACCTTCAGAGTGCAATACAAATGTAATGTGCAATATTGTTACTCATGTGTATTATAATTATCAATATTTCAATTTCCCGCTAATCATTTACAGTTTACTCTTCAAGCCATCAATGTTCCAAGATTAAGTTACTCACATCATTCACACTACCCGGCAAAGTACATATACGTACGAATCAGCACTATGGTCAGCACAGTCCAGAACCATACAGCCTCAAAAGAAAGTTTGTAGGGCACTACTAGATCCTCTGGGTTTGATTCCCACACAGGGCCAAACATTATTCTCACACAGCCAACTCATTCTGGTTCAGAACTTGCTGGCACATCTCGACGATTCTTCTCTTTTATTAAATAATGGATCTATGAGCTGACATATTCCAACTAAACACAACCACAGAAGAGAGCTTTTTAGAGTAAAAGATATGTGTCTTTTTTGAGCAAAAGTTGCATAGTTTTTATGACAGAGAGAGACAAGTAACGCTAGGAGGATACTTAATTGTACCTGAAATTGAAGATTGAAGGAAGACAGGATAGCAGATTCGAGAACAACTTATCTCCTTCAGGATAAAACCACCCCGGGCGGAATCGAACCCTATGCTACGTGCTATCAAGCTAACTAGAGGAGCCTGGCTCAATATGTCCCTTTTTCTGACAACGTTGCATAGTTCACTGAGCCACTAGTTAATCTCTTTCATAACATCGGTTAAGTTGACTATTTTTTTTTGTATTTTTTTTTTTTTTTTTTCTGGTACATCTATGGCTTATATTATAATCAAGATCCATCACTCGTCATTCACATTTCATATTCACACACTGATCCTCGTATCTTCCTGAACCACAACCACCTAAAAAGCTGAAAATTTGGTAGGAATATTCCTTTTATGGTCTAGGGTCGCAATAAGACAAGGATTGTTGCGAACAATCTAAACCGAGCCGATCCTGAGATAATCAATTTTTGATCGCTAAATCTACACCATAAGAAACTACACAGAGTGCAGAGATCGACGGAGAGAAATGTAGGCGCTCCTCGACCAACATTCTTGAGGTTTCATTTATGTTTTCAGTTTGATAACTATGCAGCTTAATAGGGTAGCGCGCAGCGCGACCGTATTTTTTTATGTTATTTTCTATACTTATTATTATTATGTTTCTCTTCTGTGCAATAAAGTAAAACATAATTACGTTTTTCCCTTCCCCAGGTAACACATCACAAAGGGCATGCCGGCAGCACCAGCTCATCGTCAGTGTCAGGGAGCGACTCGAGTGCCCCCCTTGCCAAAAAGCACGCCTCCAATTTGAACAACATCCAGTCCAACACCTCCACCTCTGCGAGCAGTACGGCCGCCACTGATAAGCGGAACAAAATTCTGAAAGACAAAAAACGAACCCTGAAGAGGTTGCTGTAGAAAATCCCTCGAATTTTTTGTCGAAAGGTGTGGGAAATTTTTGTCGAAAGGTGTGGGACATTTTATTAAAAGTTTCTGGGAAATTTGAGCCCCGTCAGCGTCGGTCGTTACGCGTAAAAATTCCCTGGAAAGTTTCTCATGAGTTTTTTTTTTTTTTTTTTTTAATCAAAACTGAGTTTTCTCATAAAAGAATGTCCGAACATAGATGACTGTCAATCAACAAGGAAATTCTATGTAACTGAGGCAGTGTGGACAGTCCAGTCAACATCAATTGACTGCCAATGCTGATTGACGATGTGAGTATACACCTTTATAATCCTGGATTGAAATTTAGATAAATGCACATAAATGAGAATTTAAATTCTTACGAAATTCCTGTGTGCGGAGTCCAGTAGGACTATTGCACCCCTACGGATGAATAAGTATTTAATATTTATCTAATTTTATTCCAGGATTCTACATGGATAAAGCCGCTCAGGTTTCACAATGCAAATACACAAACATATTCCTCCCCCCCTTTCAAAAAAAATTCCCTCTCTTGTAATTTTAATTCCCTCCTAATTTGTCCCCTTTCCCCTCCCTTTTATTTTGTTTTCTTAAATGTCCATTTCACCCCCCCCCCATCACTCGAAAAGTTCAGTCATTTTCCCCTCCTCTCAGAGTTGCTTTGTGGGAGGGGGATTTCCCTCTCATGGCTGGGGGCCACAATAAGTGTGTAAGCTTAGATATTAACTTATGGATTATGTCAATAAGAATACAGCCCTTTAACTCTTGCATTAAGCATTCTCATTGGTTGATTTCAAACTGTTGAACCAATCAGTTTTGCTCCAAGAGTTAAACTCAAACCAAGTTTAATGACCAGTACCACAATCACAGTGTAAACTTAGATTAACTTTAACTCTTGAATTAAGCCATCAGATTGGTTGATTTCAAACTGTTCAACCAATCAGATTGCTCCAAGAGTTAAGTTTAAATTCGGATTGTAATCCCGACCAGAATTACTCTATGAGAGGGGGTACAAAGAAAGGTTGATTTATTTGAGATTTTTCTATTATTTTATAAATAATGTCAAATGTACAATGAATAGATTTTTTTGCCGTTTTAACTAGCCCATTTACCTTTTGTAGGTTTTGGGAATTTTTAAACCAATCTTGGATATGACAGAAGAAAGAAAGAAAGCAATTTTTTTTCCTCAATTTTACGAGTGTTTGAACTATTTGGTTGATTTTAATTTAGGGCTCGAAAATTTCAAGTTTTAGGTACAATTTTTGTTTTGTTTAGTTCGTTTTTTTTTCGAGTGATATTTCAATTTTACGAGTGTTTGAACTATTTGGTTGATTTTAATTTAGGGCTCGAAAATTTCAAGTTTTAGGTACAATTTTTGTTTTGTTTAGTTGTTCTTTTTCTTTCGAGTGATATTTCAACATTTCCCCCTCCTGGTTTGTAGAAAAATAGTTCTCTAGCTGTCTTCACAATCCGCGGTCAGCGTTGCTTAACTTGAAGTGCAAGGGTTAGGTGGTAGAAAACGCCTCCGGCGTTAACCTCGCCTAGTGGTTACCTTCCACTCAAGAGTCTATTATTATTATTATTATTCAACATTTCCCCCTCCTGGTTTGTAGAAAAATAGTTCTCTAGCTGTCTCCACAATCCACGGTCGGCGTTGCTCAACTTGAAGTGTTCTCTTGTATACGTATACCTCATCAATCCTTTACGAGGAATCTGTGAAAAGTTACTTGGTACTTACCATCTTTTTATAACGTCTCTGTTGTCAAACGGGTTGTAAGAAATTGAGGAGCTGGGTGCAAAAAGGGCAATAAATGAAAATCATCAAGCTGAGATATTTAACTTTAAAGTTTTCAATTTTTCATCTAAATCCTTGAAAAGTATGTTTACAAAAAACGCTGTAACTCATCTTACTCATCGAAAAAAAGTTATCACTGCAGTTCAAACGCTGGAAGATAGAGCGCACCACGTTCTATTCAAAAAACCGTTTTACGCAAAAAAGGGCAAAAATCCATATTTTCCTTTTTGCACCCAGCTCCTCAATTTAAGAAAGAAATACCCGCATTGTTTGTGGTTTTTTTCTTTTATAAATTTCCCAGAGTAAAAATTAAAAGAGCAAAATCAAGCGCCCCAAGTGCGCGAACGTCAAGTGTTCAAATCGGCACTCTCGGCCTTTAAACACAAGAAACAGCTCGGGGCTATTTTTCATGTCAACTCTTTCTCCCTCTATTTCTTCAACTTTTAGCAAATTTTCATGAACTTTCTCCTGTTGCTATTGAGTCTTTGGACCACAGTCACTGCTTATTTCAGATCATCATTCTACTAATTCTTCATCTGTGGCCTTTAAACACAAGAAACAGCTCTGGGCTATTTTTCATGTCAACTCTTTCTCCCTCTATTTCTTCGACTTTTAGCAAATTTTCATGAACTTTCTCCGGTTGCTATTGAGTCTTTGGACTTGGACCACAGTCACTGCTTATTTCAGACCATCATTCTAGTAATTCTTCATCTGTAAGCGCCTTGACCACTACACCACCGAGGTAGGTAGCGCCTTGACCACTACACCACCGAGGTAGGTAGCGCCTTGACCACTACACCACCGAGGTAGGTATTCCATACCTCGGCTGGGATTGAACCCACGCCCTCCTGTTTACCAGGCGAGCGCCTTGACCACTACACCACCGAGGTAGAAATTCCATACCTCGGCTGGGATTGAACCCACGCCCTCCTGTTTACCAGTCGATACTTGCGTTAAGGAATTCTTGATTGTGATAAGCATACTGATTGTCACAAATATCGTTCCCCAAGTTACAAAGCATTCCTCAAATCAGTTACAAGTTATCATTCCTCACGCCTAGATAAAGTTTATGACTTGAGACTCGAACCACCAACCTCCAGATCCAAAGTCCAACGCGTTGATCACTGCACCACTGAGTGTGGTTTAGCACTTGCTAGTATTTCTAACTTCTGGGCGATCGTTTCGAAGACAAAATCTTTTATTTCTTAAAACAAGTAGCAGTTTGAACAGTTTAAGGAGTTTTTCAAGGAGCTCCTTAAGGAGGACTAGGATGAGGTCGAGAAAGTTGCTCAGAAGGAGGACTGTTAGTACGAGGAGTCGACAAAGGAGGAGGATGGTCCTCAGACGAGTGGGGTTAAGGAGTTTGTCCTTGCCGTTTGTGTTGGGACTGTTGGGCTTTGATTTCTTTGCATTTCCGTTTCCATTAGTGTTGGGACTTGATTTCTTTGGGGTACCCGTACCACCCGTTTGGGTTAAAGTGTTGGGACTTGTTTTGTTTGGAGTTCCGATTCCAGTAGTGTTGGGACTTGTTTTGTTGGGAGTTCCGGGTTTGATCACAGTGTTAGGATTGTTGAGCCCTAATTTCCTTGGTATTATGGTTCCATTGGTTTTGATCACAGTCGTAGGTCTTAATTTGATTGGAATTACGGTTCCTATGGTTTGGGTAACAGTTGTGGGCCCTGATTTCTTTGAGGTTCCAATTACCTTAATTTGGGCCACAGCGTTGGGTCTATTGGGCCCCAATTTCTTTGGAATTTCAATTCCTCCGTTTTGGATCAAAGTATTGGGTCCTACTTTCTTTGGAAATACAGTTCCATTCGTTTTGATCACAGTTGTGGACCTCGATTGAGGAAATTTGATTCTTTTGGCTTGGTTGTTGGAAGTCAGGAACCTTACAGGTCGACTGTTGGTTGTGGAAAATGTTGGTCTGTATTGGCTGTTAGTTTTAGGAACCAAGGTTGGTTTATATTGACCGTAAGTTTTCAGAACAAAGGTTGGCTCACATAGATTGTTGGTTTTAGGAACAAAGGTTGGCCCATAGAGACTATTGATTTTGGGGCCCAAGGTTGGGTTACATTCGTTGGTGTTGGGCTGACGAAGCTCAGTTGGAGGATCCGTTTGGTCATCCATGTTTGGAAACACTTCTTTCCCCCGTCTATTTTTCACTTATGCTGTGTCGTTTTGGCAAGCCAAACTTTGGACGGTCCGTCATTAAATTTTATCGATTGTTTCTCTCTCAATATGTATAGGGAATGTATTGCAATCGATCCAATTCTTTTTTGTGTTCGATTGTTTCTCTCCCAATATGTATAGGGAATGTATTGCAATCGATCCAATTCTTTTTTGTGTGAATGGGCGCGCCAATGTTTTATCAAATGGACTGACAGTTTGATATTGCCATCGAAGAGCGGGAACTTGGCCATCAGGTCATTCTCCCACGGGCATCCGAGTGACAGTACAACTTCGTAGCCTTAGATTACCTTGGGTCTGCCATTTTTTTTATCTCCCTAAAAATTTAGACCCAAATCATTAATTATTTCAAGAGGCTAGTCAAGCAGGAGCCACACGAAAGAGTTAACTTACC
>NW_007384124.1:0-4242 GCF_000475195.1 Diaphorina citri | reverse complement strand
TCCCGCCCTGGACTGATTATACTATCCTGAAATAGATTTTATCCTAAATTCTCGGAATGGCTGACTTTTTCCTAACCTGTCTTCCTTCTGTCATCGCTATTAAACCTCTTTTTTACTATAAAAAGCTATATTAGCCACTGAAAGCTTTTATAGTACTAAACGAACCAATCTCAGTGGTGTAGTGGTTAGCACGGTGGACTCTGGATCTGGAGGTTGGTGGTTCGAGTCCAAGTCAAGTCATCAAATTTAGCGTAGTTTATCAAGCGAGGAAGGACATTTGTGACGAGCATTTAATGCTCAACACAATTAAAATACGAGTAGGTATTTCAATCTCCGATGTGCATGTGGGAAGAAAATGGACAAGTAAGAAATCTTCTTTCTTCCTCCTCTCTCTTATATCCAGGTTCGACTGTACTTATTTCTTTTCGGATTTCCCCTCTCCTGAAGCTCGTGTCTCCTCTTTTGGCGAGGTACCTACTGCCTGTACTAAACCATAGGAAATACCTACAAGATAACGGATCGGTACCTATACTACCTACGTGTCTTTTTGTTCAAACAAAGTTTCACAATTCAGGGACTTCGAGTTCTGGATGTTGTACCTTGAACCCTAAGGATGTTGTACCTTGAACCCTAAGGATGTTGTACCTTGAACCCTAAGGATGTTGTACCTTGAACCCTAAGGATGTTGTACCTTGAACCCTAAGGATGTTGTACCTTGAACCCTAAGGATGTTGTACCTTGAACCCTAAGGATGTTGTACCTTGAACCCTAAGGATGTTGTACCTTGAACCCTAAGGATGTTGTACCTTGAACCCTAAGGATGTTGTACCTTGAACCCTAAGGATGTTGTACCTTGAACCCTAAGGATGTTGTACCTTGAACCCTAAGGATGTTGTACCTTGAACCCTAAGGATGTTGTACCTTGAACCCTAAGGATGTTGTACCTTGAACCCTAAGGATGTTGTACCTTGAACCCTAAGGATGTTGTACCTTGAACCCTAAGGATGTTGTACCTTGAACCCTAAGGATGTTGTACCTTGAACCCTAAGGATGTTGTACCTTGAACCCTAAGGATGTTGTACCTTGAACCCTAAGGATGTTGTACCTTGAACCCTAAGGATGTTGTACCTTGAACCCTAAGGATGTTGTACCTTGAACCCTAAGGATGTTGTACCTTGAACCCTAAGGATGTTGTACCTTGAACCCTAAGGATGTTGTACCTTGAACCCTAAGGATGTTGTACCTTGAACCCTAAGGATGTTGTACCTTGAACCCTAAGGATGTTGTACCTTGAACCCTAAGGATGTTGTACCTTGAACCCTAAGGATGTTGTACCTTGAACCCTAAGGATGTTGTACCTTGAACCCTAAGGATGTTGTACCTTGAACCCTAAGGATGTTGTACCTTGAACCCTAAGGATGTTGTACCTTGAACCCTAAGGATGTTGTACCTTGAACCCTAAGGATGTTGTACCTTGAACCCTAAGGATGTTGTACCTTGAACCCTAAGGATGTTGTACCTTGAACCCTAAGGATGTTGTACCTTGAACCCTAAGGATGTTGTACCTTGAACCCTAAGGATGTTGTACCTTGAACCCTAAGGATGTTGTACCTTGAACCCTAAGGATGTTGTACCTTGAACCCTAAGGATGTTGTACCTTGAACCCTAAGGATGTTGTACCTTGAACCCTAAGGATGTTGTACCTTGAACCCTAAGGATGTTGTACCTTGAACCCTAAGGATGTTGTACCTTGAACCCTAAGGATGTTGTACCTTGAACCCTAAGGATGTTGTACCTTGAACCCTAAGGATGTTGTACCGTTTTGAATGAGGAAATTCTGGTACGAAAGTATACCAGGGGGCCAAGGTACGACGTGTTGAATTTGTGGGCCAAGGTACAAAGGGTTCATTGAGGCCAAGGTACAAAGGAGTGACTTTTTCCGGACTTCTGGGAAATTCTACTATAAAAAATTGGGCAATCAAATTGCAATACCAAGAAAACCAAACCTTACAAAATTTGCTACCGATTGGTAGCGGTTTCAGTTAGATAAAGTAATAATAACTTACCTTCCAATCAAAACAAAATTTTTTAAAAAATGTTCGAAACACAGACCAAAACACGACTTTCCTAATTAACTTCTCAACGACAACTGATTTGTTTACAAATCAAATTGCTATGAGCTCGTTGTGAAATTACACATCAGATACATATTTTTCGGACCCGATAGGTGGCGCCAGTTACCAGAAAAGTCCAGGGGACCAAGGTACAACGGGGGCCAAGGTACGACTAGACACCCTAGATATTATTATTTATAAACATCTACAATTCTACATATATTTACATTATTTAAGAAGGTAGGTAGGTATTTATAAATGGAGAATAAACCAAAATTAGTAAATCACCACGTTCATTTTTGCATAAAGAAGGCTTCAAATAATGTTCGATTCCCGCCCTGGACTGATTATACTATCCTGAAATAGATTTTATCCTAAATTCTCGGAATGGCTGACTTTTTCCTAACCTGTCTTCCTTCTGTCATCGCTATTAAACCTCTTTTTTACTATAAAAAGCTATATTAGCCACTGAAAGCTTTTATAGTACTAAACGAACCAACCTCAGTGGTGTAGTGGTTAGCACGGTGGACTCTGGATCTGGAGGTTGGTGGTTCGAGTCCAAGTCAAGTCATCAAATTTAGCGTAGTTTATCAAGCGAGGAAGGACATTTGTGACGAGCATTTAATGCTCAACACAATTAAAATACGAGTAGGTATTTCAATCTCCGATGTGCATGTGGGAAGAAAATGGACAAGTAAGAAATCTTCTTTCTTCCTCCTCTCTCTTATATCCAGGTTCGACTGCCCCAAAATGAAAAACTGAACGGGACGCCGGGACACCCCCTGAAATTCGGGACTGTCCCGGCCAATTCGGGACGTTTGGCAAGCCTTATATCCAGGATTCTCTCATATCCAGTTCTCTTATATCCAGGTTCGACTGTAGGTACTTATTTCTTTTCGGATTTCCCCTCTCCTGAAGCTCGTGTCTCCTCTTTTGGCGAGGTACCTACTGCCTGTACTAAACCATAGGAAATACCTACCTACAAGATAACGGATCGGTACCAATGGGTTTAAAAAATAGTCCAAAATGAATCAATGATAATAAAAACAAATAAAAAAATAAAATTATTATTATTATTATTATTTTTTATTTAAAATTAATGCTTTTCTGTTTAGCTTGAAATAATATATATTTTAGTGAATTTGGCAAGTTTGTGTTTCCATTATTTATCCCATGTCACCATTATAGAGAAACCTACATTATGTAAGATAGATACCTTAGGTACCTCGCCAAGTTACAAGTTATTGGGTTGACCTAAATTTCTCCCTGGATCTTCATTGTTTCTCACCAAATAGGTAGGTACATAAATAATATATTTATGTTTTAAAATACTGACTGCTTTTCATTCGAGGAAAAATGACGACATTTAATCCAAAAGATACCTACATCGATTTTTTAGTCCGTCCTTCCTTTATTTATTACAATAGTAATAAAAAGGTATAAGGGACGGACTATTGTATTCGCTTCGGTGTCGTCTGTCTGTCGGTCGGTCGGTCTGTCTGTCTGTCCCCATAGAAGGAGAGGGTGCACAAGTTTAGGGTGGAAGAACTCTATTATTGGGTTACTTCCCCTGATTTAGGCTGTTGGAATGCTTTATTATAGTGTCGAGCTTCCCGATATAGAGTTTAATATTAGAGTGCCGGAACCCAGTCACCCGATTGGGGCTGCCGGCACCCTAGTTTTTTTCTCAGTGCACATGCAGTTATCTCCAAGTTCTTCTTCTTTTCTCCCTCTCTCTTTCTTGCTCCCTGCCTACCAAAACATTCTATCTCTCTCCCTCTCACATGAAAACCTTCCTAATATCTCGCTCTTACTCACCCACTCACCTACTCATCTATGTAATTTCCACTATTCACTATTTCTTTCTATTATGCCTGACGGCACCTATAATATTTTGGTGGCTCAGTACCACGAAAACAGTTTGACTTTTTTCCAAGATGTTTGACAGAGGGAACTGTAACTGCTAAGGTCTTATCGTCCCGAAATCGAAGAAAGAAGGAAGACAGGATAGGAGAAAGCCGGCCGTTCCGAGGCACGAACCGCACGAACATTCAAGGTGTCCGCATCAGTTCGATTGATATTTGTAATTATGTATTTCAATTATCCTTTCTTAGTTGCTTGTCGACTG
>NW_007384123.1:0-3969 GCF_000475195.1 Diaphorina citri | reverse complement strand
GAAGGTGGAGGGGGAGGAGAAAAATAGGACGAGGAGAAGTAAGCGCAGGAGAAGAAGAAAGAAAGAAGTTAGAAAAGGAAAACCTGAAATAAAAATTTAAAACAGAAGAAACGACGAAGGAGGAGGAGGAGGAAAAGAGGAGAAAAAAAACAAAGGGTAGAATAGAGTAGGAATCTTCCCCTATATCTTTTTTTTCGACCTCCCTCTCTTCCTTTATTTATCCTTCCCTATCCTCCATTTCTCTTTGTCTCATATATTCTCGTACGTCGTACGTAATGTGGGGGTATGTTTGAACAGCTCAAAAAAGAAAACAAAAAACCCAGCGAGAAAAGTTAATCATGTTTGCGTCGACAAGATAGGAAGGTACAAGTTAGCTAGATATGTAGTGGGTATGTCTACAGGATAGGAGATAGGTAGAAGGTAGAAGTTACCTAGACACAAGGTAGCTAATAGAATAGAATATACCCTGCTTATACTGCCAGAATGAGACTGAAAAGTCCCTTTACTCCCGCAGTCTAAGCAAGGTCTCATGTAGCAAAGAAGAGGAGTTTACAAGATAGGTAAAAAGTAAAGTAGGTGGGTGGGTAGTAGGTACAAGTGCTTATCCCTACATCTACAAAAAGGACCAGCACAAATGAGCAGTGACCAGTGTTATTATAGGTTAAACGTACACAAAAAGGAGCTTTCTTTTTCATTCTCATGGCTTCTTCTTCTTCTTCTTCTTCTTCTTCTTCTTCTTCTTCTTCTTCTTCTTCTCCTCCTCCTTCTTCGCCTCCTTTTCTTCTTTTTCTTGTTCTTCTCCTCCTTCTTCTGCTTCTTCCCCTTCTCCTCTTCTACTCCTTCTCCTATTCTACTCCTCCTCCTCTTCTCCTCCTTCTTCTTCTTCTTCTCCCTCCTCCTCCTCCTCCTTCTTCTTCTGTTTCTTCTCCTTCTCCTCTTCTACTCCTTCTCCTATTCTACTCCTCCTCCTCTTCTCCTTCTCCTCCTCCTTCTTCTTCTTCTTCTCCTCCTCCTCCTCCTTCTTCTTCTGTTTCTTCTCCTTCTCCTATTCTACTCCTCCTCTTTTCTTCCTCTTCTTTTTCTCTTTTTCTCTTCTCCTCCTCCCTTCTTCTCTTCTTCTTCTTCTTGTCCCGACTCATAACTCATAACTCTGTTTGTTCTTACCTTTGTTTGTCCTTGTTCCGCTGTTGCTTCTTCTTTCGAAACACCCGTTTGACTCGAAGCAGGATGAGGGCAGCGCGATCTATCGAGAGTCCTTGGCTTGACTCCTTCCTAACGTCTGGATTCATCTTGGATGCAAAGTTCTCAAGTCCTTTCAAACACAACAAATTTTCTTGAATTGGCCGAGTCTCGAACCCGGCGGTTCTAAAGTTGTACCAATCGATCTCGAGTAGAAAGTTATACAGGACAGAGCGCTTTGTTGACCCAGGTATATACTGGGGATTTATTACTTTCTATTACTATTACAGGTATAGCACTCGGTCCATTTTTTTTATTATTATTATTTTTTTTTTTTTTTTTTTTTTTTTTTTTTTTTTTTTTTATTTTTTTTTTTTTTTTTTTTTTTAGAAACTGAGTTTACAGAAGTGAAGAGTGACGTTGAACACTGAACACCCTGTAAATATTTACCTATGCCTACTTGGATTATTTTCGATTATTTTCAAAATCAAAAATTCAAAACCTTGTTGCTTGTTCAGTCTTAAAAACACTAATGAAATTTAGTTGATGTTAGTTCGAAAAAAAGAAAAGACTAAACACCCGAAATCCAAAATTCCTTTGTTAAAGTTAATAGGATAGATATAGGTACCGACAGTCAAAAAACAGACAGGAGAGGCGTTAGTATTTTTGCATTCAGTAAGTAGGTAGGTGCCCAACTAAAAAGTTATAGAGTAGGTATCTTAGGTATAATTTATTATTAGGTAGGTGAGTAACATAAAATTAAAATTAGATTGTAAAACTAAATAAAAACACCCGAAAGTTAGGTAGGTACCTACGTAAGAATTAGGTACCTATGTATCAATTAGTCTAAAATAGGTAGATTTAACATTTATTCACTAATTAGAAATTTTGGAACAATTAGGTAGGTATGTTACAAATGTTAATTATTTTTTAGTAGGTACAGTAAGTAGGTACATAAAAGTTAAGTTAATAGGATAATTAAATTTAATAATAAATAGGTAACATGAGGGAGAAATTAAAAATAGTTAAGTCAACTTTAGGAATCGCGATTTTTTGTCCCAAGTTCGAATTTTAAGTTAGGTAGTCGAGTCGGCAAAAAACGGCGAGTTCGCGGAAAAAAACTTTTCGTCCCGGCGAAAAACTTCCGGGCGCACGGCACTCACGAAACGAACTCGATGGAATTTCTATCACGACTGAAAATGAAAAAGCTCGAATGGAATTCGGATTTTCCAAGGGTCCCCCCTCCCTTCGGCCCCATTTTCCAAAGGTCCCCCTTTCTTCGGCCTCACTTCTAAGGGTCCCCCCCCCTCACTCCCTACAGAAAAGTTTCATTTTGAAAATTGTCACGCGCTCTCTTAATAGAATACCGGGAAAATAAACTTAACGAAGTAAGTAGTTAAGGTTGGGCTATTATTTTCTATTTTATTTGCTAACTGTCTAACTAGGAGGTATTTTTTTTAAAGAGGTTTGACAGAGGGAACTGTAACTGCTATGGTCTTATCGTCCCGAAATCGAAGAGATAAGGAAAACAGGATAGGAGTATAAAATCAGAATAAAATTCGCCCCGGGCGAGAATCGAACCCGCGGCCTAGCGCCTTCAATAAGAGGTTTAAAAAACAACTACCGACGTATAGTATACCCAACTACATATATACATATCTAACCCTAGGTAGAATCGAGAGTTAAAATAATAAATAATATTATGTACAAGCCAGCCTAGTTAGCTTGGTTGAGCGTCAGCCCTGTAAGCGCTAAGCCGCGGGTTTGATTCCGCCCGGGGCGGATTTTATCCCGAGCTGATAATGTTAAGACTTTTTCAGTTATACTTACACCCATATTTATGAACAAAATGCTGGCTCTTAAGCTCGTGCTAAGCATAGTCTCAAGGCATTTGATTGGACAATTTTGACTTGAGACTGATCTAAGAACGATCATTCTTGTTCATAAATACGAGTGTTAGTTTCCTCTATCAACCTTTTTTTCTTAAGTCCCTTGTCATTTTTTGCTGCTAGACTGACTGAACTTTGAATCAGCTGATCAGCTCCAGTCATCACTAGTTGTCCTCAGGGCCGTATTTAGGGGACCCTCCCCTTTGATCTTTTTGCTCCTTTACTATGGGGTGGACTCTGAAAATTTGACCATCCCATCCCGATACATAACTGTTTGGAGGATTTAGACTCTAGGGTGCCCCCTCAATAAAATCCTGGATACTGGCCTGCTTGTCCTCATATACCTACTGATCGAATAAAATTAGAAGAGATGAAGCAGGATGTGAAAAAAGGTGAGTTGGTTTTAGGAACCGGTTGAGAAGGGACACTCTAATAATCTGATGAACTTTTATAATACCTAATAAAATGATACATGATACCTATGTAGGTATGTACTTACTTCATACTCTTCATAAATGGTTCTCCTGTGTGACCTGGAAAGTCAAAGCTGCAGACTTTCCACGTATAAATAAAATGAATAGAAAAAATCTTTAGGTAAAAACAAATTACAAACAAACAAACAAACAAACAAACAAACAAACAAACAGAGATCTCAAGTTAAGTAAAACCATGTAAAAATTCAGGTAGGTATAACGTGCTAGTACTGCTAGTGCTGTTACATGCACGTGCAAAAACTGCAAAACGAAAACTTGAAAGAAAAAAAAAGTAAAAATGTAACGTAAATTTTCAAATTTTAAAAAATGTGCCGCCAGAAAAGCATGGTAAAAAAAAATTGTCCTTAGCGCGCTATAATTTGTGTGCGCTATTTAACGCGCATTTCATGGCAGTTCAAAAAAAGCGA
>NW_007384122.1:0-4244 GCF_000475195.1 Diaphorina citri | reverse complement strand
GGATGCCCTTCGCACTCAACCTTTGCTATTGTTATAGCATAAGGAAAATTTGTGCTAGTCTGCTCACTGTTTATAGTCGCCTAGCAAGACGCTGATCTACTCTCTGTTTATAGTCCCTCAGCCAGACTGCTTAGGGTCATTATTGTTCGGAAAAAAACGCCTGCGGCGCAGTTTACGTTCCATTAATTTTTGTCGAACGAGGGGGGGCCACCTACCCTTTAACCGCGGCTGCCCCCCTCCCCCCCCTAGACCCGATGCTGGGTACGCCCATGGCACCTAATCTGGTCAATCATTTTACGTAATGACATTGGAAGACGTGGTAAGTCGGGTACTTCATGTACATTAATTATGTAATGACTTGGTAAGTCAGTACTTAGTAGGGAGTTAGGTACTTACCAAGTACTTACTTATATACTTATCTAATATATCTTCAAGTACATTATTACGTTCATTATCACCATAAAGCCCAACAATAATCTAAGATCTTGAATTTCTATCAAGTCATCATGTGAGTAAGGATAAGTGAGTAGCGGCCTTGACAGAAGACTTTTAACTTGAAGGACTTTTGAATGTCATTCCTTACTGGGTACGACCGACACCAAGTTATAAGTTAGTTCCTAGGTTACTCAGGTAATAATAGACTCCTGACTGGAAGGTAACCACTAGCTACCACCTAAGTCACCTAACCCTTAGAGCTCTATATTATTATGTGGTCAGTGTTTCCTAGAGGGAACTGTAACTGCTAGGGTCATATCGTCCCGAAATCGAAGAGAGAAGGAAGACAGGGTTAGGAGAAAGCCAGTCGTTCTGTGAACGAACCTTATCCGTTCAGGATAAAATCCGCCCCGGGCGGACATCGAACCCACATCCTAGCGCTTACAAGGTAGACGCGCTACCAACCAAGCTAACTAGGCTGGCTAAGTACTCTTCTAGATTTGAAGACGAGTCCATCCACGTTCTAGATTCTAGGTCTAAAGAATATCTGTATTCTAGTAGATAATAGTAATATTCTAGGTCTGAAGAACTTAACAATTCAGGTCACTGAGTGCGGACACAGTAGATTGGCAAATTCTTGTCTAGCTCGATCTGCCTGCTGGTTAGCTCTCAGTAAGCTACTGGTTATAGTTACTGATGGTTAGCGTTCAGTTGCTAACCATTACAGCAGGGCCGTTAGCAGGGGGCGAGATTCCAAATAGTTATGTACGGGAGGAGGGAGTGGTGGGTGCTCCAAATTTTTCGAAGTCCACATGGGGGGGCTAAATACGGCCCTGGCTTTTTGTACGTACTTGCGAGATTACCCTTTGTACTTGCGATTTTGAGGTCGAGTGGATTGGAACACATCACATACCTTCAACGTAGTACGTACTTTGCGAGATTAGCCCATTAGGTGTTGATTGATTCGAATGAAGTGCTTGGTCATGCGGTCGACAGGTCGGTTATTAAGTAAAAGGCCCCTGGTTCAAGGTCAGGGTTAACGATGACAGTGAGTAATAGGAGTGGAACTTACCTGTCAGTAGGTACCTACACATATAAGGCCAGCCACTCACTATCAGGTAGACCTGATCAGGTGTCTGATAGAGTCAGTTCTACCTGATAGTGTGTGTGCTCATCAGGTGTCAGGTAGACCTGACAGACGGGCGTTTTCAGCCGTACCTATGAGGGCTACCTGATAATAGTCTGTGTACTCATCAGGTGTCCGGTCCACCTGATCAGGTGTGCCTGATAGTGAGTGGCTGGCCTAGGTAGGATCTTGGCAGATTCACGGATTTGAAATTACGGACAATCGTGATCTGTTCGTGTGTGCAGTTGTGCACGTATAGAATTCTTGTGATTTATTATAAGTACCTATTGTACTACGTCTCTCATGATTGCATCTGAATATTTTCTATGAATTCTATGGCTTCATCAAGTCCACATACCTATGTAGCTATTTTTTTTTTTATTTTTTTTAAGAGGTTTGACAGAGGGAACTGTAACTGCTATGGTCTTATCGTCCCGAAACCGAAGAGAGAAGGAAGACAGGATAGGAGAAACCCAGCCGTTCCGAGAACGAACATTATCCCATCAGCTTAGTTGGTAGGATAAAATCCGCCCGGGCGGATTTTATCCTACCAACTAAGCTAACTAGGCTGGCAAAAAGACCAAGTAAACAACCTAGCCCCCTAGCCAAGGGCCGTAAGTAGGTAGACAATCTCAATTAGCACTTATGACCTAACTTATACCTTAGATATGGGTACCTTATTCCTAGTGACAAAATAAGTAAGTAGGAGGTGGTATAGGTACTATTTTTTTTTTTTGCTATTAGTGCGTTTTTTCTCATTCAATTATGGACGAACAATCAGCAAAATTGCTGCCATCAGCAACAAAACAAGACACCAGGCAAAAAAAAGACATTTCAATGTCAATCGGTTAAAAAAAAGACCTTGTGGGCCTACAGTTCCACACTAATAGAATAAGTAAGTACTTCAATTACAAGCATTATTACGTGTATAGAGTTACTTCCAGTGCTGTAGTGGTTACCACGGTGAACTCTGGATTTGGAGGTTGGTGGTTCGAGTCCAAGTCAAGTCATGAAATTTTAGCGTAGTGTATTAAGCAAGAAAAGGCATTTCTGACAAGCATTTATGCTCAACACAATTAAAAAATCCTAAAAACTTGTTTTGACAAAAAAAAAAAAAAAAAAAAAAAAAAAGGGGGGGGTTAGCGACTTTTAGTAGCACAAAGTCGGGAGATGACCCCTGAAAATATGTACCTGCCTCCACAATGGAACATACACAGTCCTTTCCTTCCCCAAAGTTTCTTGCCTACACAATACATGAATGCACAGTCCTTCCCTGAACATTCACCATAACTCTCATAGTCTCATGTGACCTACATTCAGGATCATTTAGCATAAGATACCCAAACCAACGAAGCAACGAACCACTGTACCATCAGGTCAAAAGTTGCAAACCGACCAAAAACGTGAGAAGTTATATGAGAGAAATTCAGCATGTTCGCCCTCACATGGAGTTCCCCTTTCCATCAACAGGGGCGCTCTCAGGCTAACCGGGGCTCGGGGTGATAGCTTCAAAAATGGGGCTTTTCTAACATTTTTTTTATCCTATAGAAATATTCCTTTAATTCCATCAATATTTTCAAGGATTTCTCAAGGCATAATAGGCGATTATTATTATTATTATTTGAAAAAGCTGGTTCCGGGTCCCTCGAAAAGCCCGCGCCCGGTCAAATAGCCCCGGACGGACCCCCTAAAAACGCCCTGACCACCAATAATAATGGAGTGATAACACACTTTACAAAATAGGGAATATGTAACATAATAGGGAATATGTAGCAATAGGGAATATTGTTGTTAAGGAAACCGCTTATGAGTTCCACAGGGAATTTCCAAGTACGCTACATAATATTAGGACAGGGTACCTAAGGGGTATTTAGGTACAAGGGAGGATTCCATACCTCACAATGCAATCCCAAATGAAGAAACATTTCAGATTTGGGTTTACCTTTCACTTCATACCTACTTCCGAGAAGATACCTAATTATGAGCAGACAAAATGTTTAGACCAGTTTTGGTGTAAAGGGGTGAAGAGAAAATTTGAGCGGTAATTTTGGCATCTCCACCAAAATGTAGGTGGTACATATAACTATCTACTTCACCTATTTCTCGAAAGGTAATACGTGTAATAATGGTACTAATTTAATGAGAATTTAAACATAGGTACCTAATATGAGTATGTTCAACCTACCTCGGTGGTGTAGTGGTCAAGACGCTCGCTTGTTAAACAGGAGGGCGTGGGTTCAATCCCAGCCGAGGTATGGAATTTTATCCTCATATAATTTGAGAATTTGACCACAATAATAGTAGTAGCCTACTGCTGGAGTAAAGGGACTTTTCAGTCCTATGCGAGCAGTATAAATAAGCACTATTATTATTATTATTATTATTATTATTACCCTCCAGGCTAAAACTATGTCCAAACATAGTCGACGCCGTGGATCGATGTCAACTGGAACCATATACTACCTCGAGAACATAGATTCACCTCGTTCCAAGAACGAACCTTGTCTGTATGCGATAAAAATCAGCCAGTGCGGGAATCGAACCCGCAAACCAGCGCTCACACAAATTCTTTACCTATTTAATGAGATGATGTACTGTTTAGCACGGTGGACTTTGAATCTGGAGGTTGGTGGTTCGAGTCCAAGTCAGGTCATGAAATTTAGCGTAGTGTATTAAGCGGGGA
>NW_007384121.1:3465-4246 GCF_000475195.1 Diaphorina citri | reverse complement strand
TAAAGTAATGGAAGTTGAAATAATCGAGGTTCTACTGTACAATTTATAGTATATTTATATCATTTTGCAAGTCTCCTTCTTGCTGAAATGGTATTTCCAGTATTGTCCTGATGGGGGATTTATGTTTATGGTTTGGTTGGGATAGGTTTGGACTTGGATTGATTTATCGCCGGTTCTGGAGAGAAGGTTGATGTGTGATTAGAAGTTACAGGTGAATTGAAGAAAAGGTTGATGTGTGATTACTGATGATTAAGGAGATAAATGTACAGGTGAATTGATGAAATTGGAAACCATCGAGGAATGCATCCGTTTTTAGAACTATTGGGAAATGTAGAACTAGGAAAAGGAACTAGACGGCCATACTTTGATGGCCATACCTACTATAGAAAAAAGAACCAACCAAGAATCCAAAGATTTGGGGTATGAAAAACTAATAAAAAGAAACAGGCAATTACAGAGAAAACCTTAGGATATAAAGCTTAACAGGAAATTTAATTATTCAATTAAATTCGGGGGTTGAGGTTGGATGAAATTGAGAAAAGAAATGGGAAAAATAATAAAAAAAAAGTAAAAAATCTCTTAGTTTTCAAAAGAACAACGTCTTAAATAATAATCTAAAGTCGATTAAATATACGGATTCAACCTAATTTTGTAACGCTTACTTTGCATTTTTTTTTTTTTTTTTTTTTTCCTTTTTAAATTTTTTTTTTTTGATAAAAAAAAAATGAAAAAAAAACCCTTTGTTTTGAGAAAGAAGAAAAGAAAGTCTCGAGAAATAGAG
>NW_007384121.1:0-3414 GCF_000475195.1 Diaphorina citri | reverse complement strand
AGAAGCCTGAGCCGCCCAATTTTCATTTCGTTTCTTGATTTATTTTTTTAAATTAAAAAAAAAAAAAAAAAAAAAAAAATCAGCATTTTTTTCTGTCTCAATGTTCATTAACTGTTTGGACATGGAATTCCTCCCTTTGTTTTTCACTCATCCCTTGGTGTAAAGCACAATTCAGTCCCTAGCTTGACTTTCATCGTTTTTCATTCAGAGGGTTAAGCCTTAAAAAAAAAAAAAAAAAAAAACAACAACAACTTGGGTACCCATTTTTACTTGAGTCTAGTGCAATACCGATTTTCATGTTTATGTAATTTTATACATTACCAATCTTTCTCTCCAAGGCTCTAAACTAGCGATAGAAATCAATTCTGAAAAAATCCCCTATGCTTCTTGCTGGGACACAGAATGTGCCAATGGCTTTACAACTTTGGATGAACCAGTTTTAGACGGATCATAGAAAAGGTTAAGCAACGTTGTGTATGGTTGATGTTTGGACGAATGACTGTCTCGGACATTTCGTACTGCGGCTTTTCCGGGGTACACTCAGTCTCCTGAAATCTCCCTAAAATTTGAAACTTCATTACCTATTAAGTTGAACAAATAATCAAATCGGACAAACCCATCGAAAGTTACAGCTAAACAGACAAAAAAGATAACTAAATTCAAAATTGTCAAATTAAACCCCACAACTCAGTTCTTTCGAGCATTTCTGTCTGGTTGGGGTTTTGTTATAATTTAAATTTAAAACAAAGTTGAGAATTAAAGTTGAGAATTAAAGTTCTAGACTTATGAATTACGTGACTAAATCTCACCCAGCCTTCACAGCTTCACACCCACAATCCTTTTTCCTTCCGCCCTTTCCTTTTACCTTCTTGGACTCTTCCTCTCCTTCTTGTTTTTCATTCTCACTCATTATTCCAACTATACCCCTTTCTTTTTTTCCTCCTCCTCCTCCTCTTCCTGCTCCTCCTCTTCCTCCTCCTCTTCCTCTTCCTCCTCCTCTTCCTCCTCCTCCTGCTCCTCCTCATCCTCCTCCTCCTCATCCTCCTCTTCCTCCTCCTCCTCTTCCTCCTCTTAGTCCTCTTCCATCCCTTTCTCTTCTTCCTGTCCCTTTTTTTTTCGTCCTCCTCCTCCTCTTCCTCTTCCTCCTCCTCCTCCTTGTCTTTCAATCCCTCTTTTTCCTCCTCTCCCTTATCTTCCCCTTTTCCTTTTTAGCTCTCTCATTATTCCAATCTACCCCTCTTCCATCCCTTTGTCTTCTTCTTTCTACTTCTCCCGTTTCTCCTCGTCCACTTCTTCTTCTTCTTCTTCTTCTTCTTCTTCTTCTTCTTCTTCTTCTTCTTATTCTTATTCTTATACCTCTTTGCCCTTTTTATTCCTCCTCCTCTTCCTCTTCTTCTTTCTCACTCATTGTACTAACTCTCCTCTACCTCTTCAACTTCCTTCTCCCCTATCTCTCTCTCCTCCTCTTTCCTTCCCTTCTGAGTTTCTGATTCATTCTTCATTAAATTTCGCCTCTCTCCTCCTCCTCCTTCTTCTTCTTCTTCTTCTTCTTCTTCTTCTTCTTCTTCTTTCTCTCCGCCCTCTCTTTCCCATCATTCTGTTAATCATAACTTATAGTGACCTTTTCCATTTCATATTCCGATTCTTTTCTCTCCCCTTTTTCTACTTCTTCATGTTTTCCTTTGCCCCTTCCTCCCCCCCGCCTCTTTGCTTCCTCCTTCTCTTCCCCTGACTCGGTCTTCTCTCTCTCTCCTGTCTTTTTCTTCTCCCTCTAACCATCTTCTTCTTCTTTCTCCTTTCCAACTCTATCTTCTTCTTTTCCCTTTCTTCCCCTCCTTTTCTCCCTCCCTCTCTCCCCCTCCTTCTCTAACTTTTTCTACCTTGGCTTCCCCCTCCCTCTCTTTTCATTGGGGTATAATGATATTCATGTTCATTTTAATAGCCACCATATTCTCTCCCTGATGATGGCGAAAGTCATTAACACACAACTTGGGGGAGTCTCCTCCTCCTCCTCCTTCTTCTTCTCCACCTTCATCCACCTCCTCCTCTTCCTCCTAGTCTGCCCCGGGGCGTCAGAAAAAGGGACTTTTTAGGACTCATCCGGTCAGAATATTCACAAAAAGTTCAAATTATAATTCTTTATTCAGGCTAGGCCTCCAAACACAATGCCTGGGATAGCGAAATCGCTGGATTTTTTCTTAATTTTTAGTAGTACTGTATGCATTAGTAGGTACCTACGGAGGTACCTACCTATTAATAGTAGTTTGGAGTTCTCATCTATGTAGTAAAAAAAAAAAAAAAAAAAAATAGAAGTTTTATATTTAAACCGAAAACCCATCTTGTGTGACATGTGACAAAAATCAACCTCATGCTATGTAGGTAACTAAACACTAAATATGCTACAAATACACAAAATTAAAATAATATTAATAACAATTATATACGTACTTATTTTAGTTAAAATACATTAGTTCAATTATGTACTCTTAAAGGTTAAGCTACCAGGACACCAACAGTTGTTGGAACTGTCACTGTTGAATAATTTGTAGGGTGCACCTTTTCCTCCCTACCGATTTGTTAGAACAATTGAAGACTTCGATGCAAGAATGACCTATCCCTGCTTAAGCCCTTTTTATGTAAAGTGGCTTTTCTAATGAGAAGTTTTATAATCAGTTTAAAAAGTAATGTCCATTACTCATTTTGCGCATTTCCCCCACTAATTTTCAATGAAGGTTGAAAAAATTCAAGCCTATTTTTTTAAACCTTTAAAAAAAAAGTCCCTCTTGAATAAAAACCGTTCAGTTACACCTACAAGAAGACCAACAGAAGTTGAGAGCAATAAAAATTAATAAAAACAGATGAAAAACAATTAACACTGTCACAATAGAAAACAAATTATATTCCAACGAATATTATCTGCTTTTTTTATGTTGACAAGTTCGCCTCTTCAGTCATCAATGTCATCAACTAAGTACATTTAATTCATTTATTTTTGATAGAGAAAACTGTAACTGCTAAAGTCTAATCATCCGAATGCGGAGAGAGAAGAAAGACAGGATAGGAGAAAGTCAGCCGTTCCGAGAAAGAATCTCATCTGTTTGGGATGAAATTGCCACTTTGATGTCTATTTTCCATTACTTTTCGTCTTGAAGCTCCAATGATACCGCTAACTTGCTCATTGGGACTGAGCTGTCTCCACAGACTTAAAGAGCTGTGGACACACCCTCACAAGGACACAGGGACCTAACAGTCCATATTAAAACCACCTAATGAAAACTCTATGAAATTTATAGCTTCCTTAATCGTAATCACGCGTGTAGACATTAAAACATAACAAATTGTCATGTACATTTTAACATATACCTACATAACAATTGTAATGTACATTAAAATATACATAACAAATTGTCATGT
>NW_007384120.1:0-4246 GCF_000475195.1 Diaphorina citri | reverse complement strand
GGCTTTGTGGGTTACCTCATAATTTCTAGCAGATTTTAGTTTCGGTACAAATTGCGCAATAGGATCAAAGTATCAAAAATATATTTTGAAAAACCAACAAACAAATACCTAAGACTGAATATAAAGTGCTGATTTGTGCTTGAAACCCATCTGCATGTAAATCTGACCAATAGGTTATTGAACCAAAAAACCAGTTCCCTAGATCTTCTGTTGAACTTGACCATTTCAATTTTCAATCTATTTAAAGATGATTGGAAGAGAAGAAAATAAGGATAGACGAAGAAAATATGTATTTTTAAAAAATAGATAATTATAGGTTCCCTGGTAACAAGCCAGGGTGCTTAGTGGCTCAATTCTCCTGTGTTCAATGTTTGATATCTTTCGTGGATAGTTTCAATCAAACTATTTTAGAAACAAGTTCTAAAATCAGTAGGGAAAATAATCGAGTGGAAATTTCGAACTGTCTTCTACCTACTATGTGGGGTAGGTACGAGAGTATCCATCAGTAACTAAGTAAGTTAGAAGCCAAATCCAGGGGGTGCATAAACTTAAAAGACATTCAAAAGATCCTCCTGATTTCGTATTGAAATTAATCCCATTGAAAAACAAGCGCAAATCATGGTTATACCTTCTATATCAAATTGTCCTTTTGAAACAAGAAATTACTGCAAGCAGCGTCTATTAAGAAGGTAATTATGTACACATAACACTTGTTAATACATAAATATGTATAATTATATTTAGATCCATCTACTTGTTTTACCGTTCCCTTGGACCGTTACAAGATAGACTCTCAGAAGATACCAATCAGGCCTAAGATTTTGAAATTCATCGATCATAAATACCGGACAGAATCCTCTATTAGTTAATGGATGTAATAAAGCTCTATTTAAAGCTCTAGGATTAGAATACCTCCATCCATCCTAATTTCCTTATAGTAAGTAATTAAACTCGGATAATGATAGTCATGACATAAGTCCTGTTTAGTGGACTGAAAACACATTTTGGAATTTTTATTATTTTGATAATGGTATCCAGCAGCCTGGCGTTCTGGAACTGGACCATTGGTTGTCCTGTTGTTTGAACATTACTTTTATCTCAAATGATCAACTAAACGCTAAACCACACTATTAGTCCCTAATACTCTCCAAATTACAAGGTTTTAATCTGAAGGGGGTGGCTATTGATAAAATAGTGGGAAGTGAAAATGGTGTCTTGCGTCATAAATTTTTAGCTCAACATGGATTTGTGTACATTAAACATTAAATTTAAATGTAATAGGTACACTATTAGAAGGCAATCAGCAAATTTGAATCTGTTCAAATATATGTACATATGGTACTGTGTGTGCTAGAAAAAAATGATATTCCAAGTAACCGGTTTAGATAGAATGCTAATAACATTGGAACAAGTGGATTTGAATATTAATTAATTTAAATAAATTTTACACTTTATTATTCTTATTGGGTCATTTGTATACAGATTACATGCGATATTACCCTGGGATCTGATGAGATAGAACTTGGGTATCACATTAAGGTGGGGCACTTTGAGAATTTCACATTTAGGAACCCACCATTTGCATTTTTTACTTCTTTCTTAATTCTTACAGTGTATTAGATCAGAACCCAGTGTTTGTAAAATATAGCAAAACAGCTACCTAAGTAGTATAAGTCGTTTAATTGCAATCTAATCAAGTTACTATGACATCACTTCTTATCTTGCATTTCTCCACTTTATTTCTTGCAAAAAATCTGGTTAAACTTGATGTTGTATGTTGATACTTGGTACATTCTAATAAAGATAGGTAAATCACCTATGCTGTGTGTTTTGGTCCAGTTTCGTTCACGGTACATTTGTAAGTATGCAACCCCCGTCACACCGTGCCATTTGCGGTCGTCTGTTATCTCTCGGTGTTGCTTAACAAGATTGAAACAAAGTGTCTTAAGCACCTCTTTCGTATAACTAGAGGATTCAGTGAACTTCAATGCTAATGAAGCATTAAATGTGTGCCATGCCTTCACATTGCAACCTAATCTGCTGCTAATAGCCCACGCGTTTTGAACAGGTTGCTTGTCAGGCATAAACCATGACAGCTTCAGAGATTCATGTCATATGTCATGTTCTTGTGTGAATACAATTCAGTATGGAGGTATGGATCTGCATTCTGCACGCTGAAATAGTTTCAAACTTCATACATGACATGATCGATCTTTTGCCGAAGATGCCAATTTCTTTTGTAATTAATCAAAAGTATAGGTGCAGTTATTTGGATTGGTATAAGTACCTGAAATACCCGCACTTTGTGATGAATTATATGAATCCTTATTGTCCTTTTGTGTAATTCCAAACTTGAAAGCTCAACGTGACATTCGCTAACTTTGCAGAACTTTGAATACGGGTGGTGTAGTATGCCTCAACATCTCCAGGAGAAGAACTTTTTCAATTATATCGTGGCTTGAAGCTTTTCCCGAATCCTTATTGTCCTTTTGTGTAATTCCAAACTTGAAAGCTCAACGTGACATTCGCTAACTTTGCAGAACTTTGAATACGGGTGGTGAAGTATGCCTCTACATCTCCAGGAGAAGAACTTTTTCAATTATATCGTAGCTTGAAGCTTTTCCCTTACGTTTTTTAGATTTTTCTACCTTTCTCCTGGGATCTGATCAGTTAGAACTTGGGTATCGCATTAAGGTGGGGCACTTTGAGAATTTCACATTTAGGAACCCACCATTTGCATTTTTTTACTTCTTTCTCAATTCTTACAGTGTATTAGATCAGAACCCAGTGTTTGTAAAATATAGCAAAACAGCTACCTAAGTAGTACTTATAAGTCGTTTAATTGCAATCTAATCAAGTTACTATGACATCACTTCTTATCTTGCATTTCTCCACTTTATTTCTTGCAAAAAATCTGGTTGAACTTGATGTTGTATGTTGATACTTGGTACATTCTAATATAGATAGGTAAATCACCTATGTTGTGTGTTTTGGTCCAGTTTCGTTCACGGTACATTTGAAGGTATGCAACCCCCGCCACACCGTGCCATTTGCGGTCGTCTGTGATCTCTCGGTGTTGCTTTACAAGAGTGAAACAAAGTGTCTTAAGCACCTCTTCGTATAACTAGAGGATTCAGTGAACTTCCAATGCTAATGAAGCATTAAATGTGTGTCATGCCTTCACATTGCAACCTAATCTGCTGCTAATAGCCCACGCGTTTTGGACAGGTTGCTTGTCAGGCATAAATCATGACAACTTCACAGATTCATGTCATATGTCATGTTCTTGTGTGAATACGATCAAGTTATGGATCACGCTGAAATAATTTCAAACTTCATACATGACCTGATCGATCTTTTGCCGAAGATGCCAATTTCTTTTGTAATTAATCAAATGCATAGGTGCAGTTATTTGGATTGGTATACCTGAAATACTCGTACTTTGTGATAAATTATGAATCCTTATTGTCCTTTTGTGTAATTCCAAACTTGAAAGCTCAACGAGACATTCGCTAACTTTGCAGAACTTTGAATACGGGTTGTGTAGTATGCCTCTACATCTCCAGGAGAAGAACTTTTTCAATTATATCGTAGCTTGAAGCTTTTCCTTTACGTTTTTTAGATTTTTCTACCTTTCTACTGATTTTAATGATTCTAATGTCCTACAAAGATCAAACTGAGGCTTGGTCAAAGTTCTAACTGTATCGTTTTATGTGTCTAATTTTAATGGTTTATTTTAGTTCCGTCGATAAAACCATGAATTAGGTTCCACGAAACTTGAAACTGGATCTTCGTTTATTATCGCGGTCTCAGATTCTCTGAATGAATTCCGGAGACTTTGTGACCGGATTTGCAAGATTTGTCAGCGCCGATTATTAAGGCATATAAATAATTATACAGAAAACACAAGTTAAGTATCGGATATCAAAATCTTGAGACGAATGCTTCAAGATTTTACTCACATACGAAACTCTAAAAGCTCTCAACAAAAAGCTCTTTCTGAGCATATAATTATACAGAAAACACAAGTTAAGTATCGGATATCAAAATCTTGAGACGAATGCTTCAAGATTTTACTCACATACAAAACTCTAAGGTAAAACACCTACTCACCGTCTTCGTACCAAAAATCGGCATTTTTTTATTTAAGCGCCAAAAATAAGGAAATGTGCCATTTTTGAGAACCCCTGATAATTTTAAACGATTTTTCAGACGATTTGTGTTTAACTTCTCATACATCAAAATC
>NW_007384119.1:872-4250 GCF_000475195.1 Diaphorina citri | reverse complement strand
TATAGAGATTTTCTCAGCAACAACAAAAATGGTATACCTACTCGTATGTAAGTTGAAAATTAAAATGAGTTTGGTCAGGCCTTACAAACCAATCATGATAAGCATTGTCTATTTCCAAACACGGTAATACTTACACGTAATGGCTATTTTATAAAAGTTTCTCAGCAACAGCAAAATTGGTTTACTCGTACGTATAACATTTGAAAGTTGAAAATTAAAAACGAGATTGGTCAGGCCTTACAAACCAATCATACTCGTGGATAAGCATAAAAGCATTGTCTATTGTCAAGCACGGTATTTACACGTAATGGCTATTTCATAAAAGTTTTTTATTTGCCGGATAAAGCGAAATAAAAGCGAATAGAGGAAGCAAAAAAACATAAAACTTCGACCTATCAGAATAAATTAGTCGAATAACACGAAATTAATTGAAAATAAAGTGTAAGGGATATGTTATTTCTGTGTTGTTAAGTGAATACTCGTGGATAAGCATAAAAGCATTGTCTATTGTCAAGCACGGTATTTACACGTAATGGCTATTTCATAAAAGTTTTTTATTTGCCCGATAAAGCAAAATAAAGGGAATAGAGGGAGCAAAAAAACATAAAACTTCGACCTATCAGAATAAATTAGTCGAATAACACGAAATTAATTGAAAATAAAGTGTAAGGGATATGTTATTTCTGTGTTGTTAAGTGATAAAGGGATTTCAAGTCCTCAGGGAAGAGACCCTTGTTCAAGAGAGATTTCAAGAGGATTTTTTTCGCCTTCTATATTCATTTTGCTGAGGGATTTTCCAACATTGGTGGGAGATTAAGATCTTTGTGTAGTGTTTTTTTAAACATGTGTTTCTTGTGGGGGTTAATATCGCGACATCAGATGGATTTACACATGTTCAAGTGGTTTATCAATTTGTTTGATTTTGTCAATGATGTGTTGATTTTATACTTCCGTACCTGTTAAGTGATAAAGGGATTTCAAGTCCTCAGGGAAGAGACCCTCGTTCAAGAGAGATTTCAAGAGGATTTTTTTCGCCTTCTATATTTATTTTGCTGAGGGATTTTCCAACATTGGTGGGAGATTAAGATCTTTGTGTAGTGTTTTTTTTAAACATGTGTTTCTTGTGGGGGTTAATATCGCGACATCAGATGGATTTACACATGTTCAAGTGGTTTATCAATTTGTTTGATTTTGTCAATGATGTGTTGATTTTATACTTCCGTACCTCCTGAATTCTCTATCCTTTTGTGGTGCCAAAAATTGTATCCAATTTTTTCAACGCCTGGAAGTATTAAAGTCAGGTGCTTCTGATTGATTAAATTGAGCCAAAAATTGTATCCAATTTTTTCAACGCCTGGAAGTATTAAAGTCAGGTGCTTCTGATTGATTAAATTGATTTTTTTTTTCTTATCGAAGTAGGTAGCTATTTATAGCCAGGATTCTTCATCTACCTACCTTCTGTAGGAATTTTAAAGTTAGAAAAAATCAATTGTACAATTTTCTTCATGTGTCTTTGTCAATTGTAAATTTTCTTCAGTCAACAGGGTTTTAGATTTTAACTGTAGGAACCAAATCTAAACAAACTGTAATTAGATAATCTCATCCTGGACATATATCTGTGAACTGAAGTATTAAGTAGCTATGTACAGGTATGTACACAAGTACATCTCTGCCTTGTTACAGTCAACAGGGTTTTAGATTTTAACTGTAGGAACCAAATCTAAACAAACTATAATTAGATAATCTCATCATATATCTGTGAACTGAAGTATTAAGTAGCTATGTTTAGGTATGCACACAAGTACATCTCTGCCTTGTTGCAGTCAACAGGGTTTTAGATTTTAACTGTAGGAACCAAATCTAAACAAACTATAATTAGATAATCTCATCATATATCTGTGAACTGAAATATTAAGTAGCTATGTATAGGTATGCACACAAGTACATCTCTGCCTTGTTGGAATTATACTGGATTAAGACTGTAGACCCCAAAAACCACAGCAATATACTGACAAAGCTTGTGGTTACAATGTCTCACAACACAGATAAAGTATGGTTAAGCTGAGGGGGGAATAATAAATAATTATACACCGGTACAGCTACTGAATGAGAATTCTAGATGTGACAAAAATTACTACTACAGGTGACTTCTAATAAAAAGCCGATAAAAAGAGGGTAGAAAAGATTGTGTAAACATTTTGGTACTTAACTACCAATCACCGGTACAGCTACTGAATGAGAATTCTAGATGTGACAAAAATTACTACTACAGGTGACTTCTAATAAAAAGCCGATAAAAAGAGGGGAGAAAAGATTGTGTAAACATTTTGGTACTTAACTACCAATTATCTTTGGTCCGATCCAGCTTACGCAATTTTCATTGTCAGTAAATTCTTGGTTTTTGAGTAGGAAAAAATAATTTTGTTAAATGAAAATGCTTCTTTCACCAGAAATCCTCTCTACCAAATAATTTTTGGTAAAGTACCTTACGAGTAATACCGAACTAAATACTTATTAAGTAGGGGTACCCTTCCAAGTGCCTAGTTTTTTTTTCAATATTTTTTATGGTGATTTTATTTCTGCTGTTTCGTGTCTTATCCTGCTGTGTAATTATTGGCGTTTCGTTAGATCCTGGATGGACGGTCAGCAATTTGCTTCACAAACCAAAGACCCCCATTCATCCCCACTCTCGTCATTGATCTTAATTTTATAATTACATTAATTAAATCCATACCATACCAATATTTAAGTAGTTTTTCATTTTTGTCACAGAAACGAACAATAAATCATTCTGATTTTTTGCAGGCTTAAAGTATTTGCATTAATTCCCTTTTACCTCTAATAATTAGGTAGGTAGATAGGTACCTACTGAGATTAAATCTAGTTTACTTTCTACAAATCAAACACACAGATGAAATCAATTATTTTTTCCTCTGTTCATTTTACATAACTTTCCCAAATCATTACAAGAAAAAAACTAAATCATGAAAAATAAATATCCAAGACAAACAGACTCTAAGATAGAGGAAAGTAATTAGCAGTTTATATTTAACCCTTCCCGGGTTCGAATTTGCTTCAGGCAAAATAATTTTGGCCATAGGTATTGTTCCCTCTTGTCTTCATAAGCGATTATTTGAAGGCAAAATCTCCGCTCGCTATTAAGCAGAACTCTAATCGACTCCCAACAAAGGCAGAGAATTTCATCAAGTTTTAACCCCATCGGAAAATAGGTATCTTGGGTTGTTGCTGACTAGGTAAATAATTTCTGAATAAAATGGCAAAGTCTGTAAAGGATTGGTCTCTGGGGCAGTTCCTTAAATGTACTTTTAACACAGCTACAAAAAAAAAAAAAAAAAAAAAAAAAAAAAAAAACTTTTT
>NW_007384119.1:0-773 GCF_000475195.1 Diaphorina citri | reverse complement strand
AAAAGTTTCATTTGAAAATAATAGACACCGTGCACCGTCTCCTAATCTCAATCGTCTTGATAAATAATCCAACATTATATTTTCCATGAAAATTCTACTAGGTATCTATGTGGTACAATTTAATGACCAAAATATTTTCTACCGTCCGTAGTGTTAAAGCGCCGAAAAAGAGTGCATGATAACTTACATGTGTAGTATTCCATCATGTTTTGATTATATCGGTAGGCGGTTGATAAGTCCATGGCCGCGGATCGAAGCGAGAAAAGGCCCAAACTGTTCGGATCCAGCTTTGCAGGTTATGGGGCCGCACAAATAAATCACAAGAATTCTCCTGATTTTTGACGATTACGGAGAAATCAACTAAAAGTTTGCATTGTGGCGATTTGAGGAATCGTTCTTGAACTGATCGGTCCGTTATAATCGGATAACGCACTGTATCGTCGCATCGTAACCATAACGATAATCGCTAGTTAACCATAACGATAATTTCTAGTAAACCATAGTTAAACTGATAATTAAGTGACAACATATTAGTTAATACGTTTTTTTTTTTATGATAATACCTATGATAATTAATAAAATAGGTGTTCCTTCTTATATTTTGGTAGGCGAGGGATCGCTAGTTAACCATAACGATAATTTCTAGTAAACCATAGTTAAACTGATAATTAAGTGACAACATATTAGTTAATACTTTTTTTTTATGATAATACCTATGATAATTAATAAAATAGGTGTTCCTTCTTATATTTTGGTAGGCGAGGGCTACATTA
>NW_007384118.1:3086-4251 GCF_000475195.1 Diaphorina citri | reverse complement strand
AAAAAAAAAAAAAAAAAACACTTTCATTACTAGTACTCGTATAGCTTGCTATACTGTAGTAATAGAAAGTAAAAAATGTAGGTACGAATTTTCCACTGTACCATGCATTGATATACATGGGTACCAGGTACCTACTTTACATTCTCACATTTGTCATTTTAATCTCATTCTTAATAGGTCTGCTAGCTGATACCTGCGTCGTGCGAAGTAACCTTTCTTGAACAGAACGTCCTGTCTGGGAGTGGTGATTTTCGTGTACTCATCTGCAAACATCGAATAGAATAGGCCCCGGCCATCAATGAACTGTAGAATCACTGAGAATAATGGTCTCTGCTGGAAGCCCTTGAATGCCCGGTCGCGCTCAAAATACAATGAACCAATGTCCTTTATGTGTTGAACATGGTTACCAAATTTCAACATTAGCGGACGAACTGTTTGGAAGATATGGTGGAACAAACTGGTATGTTGTAAGCACGCGCTAGGTCGCGGGTTTGATTCCCGCCTGGGGTGGATTTCATCCTACACAGGTAAGGTTCGTTCTCGGAACGGCTGGCTTTCTCCTATCCTGCCTTCCTTCTCTCTCCGCTTTCGGGACGATACGACCTTAGCATCAGTGACAGTTCCCTTTATCAAACCTTCACAAGAATTCACTTCTTTGGCTTACTCACCTTCGTTGAAATATATCTTGGTTTCCGTGGTAACAGGAGAGTGGCAGAGCTTGGGGATATCCTCACAAGGGTGGTGATTATGGTTGTTGTCATGGTCTGCAACAGAGAAAGGTCCGGGTTCGATGTTAGTTGAAGACATCAATTTTCCCTTCGTTCGAAAACCCCTTTGAAGAGTTACACATCAGTTGATTTTATGTCGATGGCTCTGTTGTCAACAGATAAAACTTTTTGGAATCCGAGGAACCTAACGCGGATATTTCTATTCATTTCCTGATTTCGAAAATGTGGATCGATTGCAATACTTTCTCATTACCTTGTACAGATTTCTTATACATTTTGGTAGGTAATAGAAAGTTAAGAAATAATGAGAAATCTAGACCAGTGTTTCCCAACCTGGGCGATACCGCCCCCTGGGGGGGCGATGGAGATTTTCATGGGGGCGATGAAGCCTTAGGAGGCGATATGGGGGCGATCAATAAAAGGAGCGATAAAGGGGG
>NW_007384118.1:0-2952 GCF_000475195.1 Diaphorina citri | reverse complement strand
TACCAACCTACCTTCTCGTAATTTTGTACCTATATAATATCTATACGTATTACCTACATCGGTGAGTTGCAAGTAGCTATTAGTTGCCCATTTGAAAATGTAAAGGGAAAAAGTAGGTACCATGGCAAAAATCCTGTTGGATACAAACACAGAGCAGCAGAATACAAAATTTAAAAAATAGGAAAAAAAAGAAAATAATGAACGTAAGTACTTCTTTTTTTTACCTGAGGTTTTTGTTCCATTTCAATTTCGTTCTGTTTTCCAACTTCAGTCTGTGGACTGAAACAGTGGTACATAGCAATAGGATGTTACAAAAGTTACACTTCTTCCTCTTTTTTGGTTCGAAATCTCCTCATAAATTGGCCTATAGTTACCTACCTTAATAAACCTTTGTTATTATAAGTGGGACACTAGGACACTTACCTACATCTACATACCTATATGTATACCTCCTAAAAAACTGCCTATATACAGTTCTGGACGATCTAAAGCTACTAACACAGATCTTATTTGAGGGTGAATACCTAATATTCTCCAGTAGGTTTATTATACCTATGTAGGTAAGTATAGGTAAATACATAAATATTTACCTATTTATGTATAAGTAGGTAGGTAATATTGTTTGCTTATACCTACCTCTTTACCTCGGGAATTTCATGTTTCCCAAATTACAAGCAGAGAGCTCAGCTGAGGTAGAAGAATATGTTTAACTTAATGTTTTCGAAAATTTCTGTTACCTACTTTCGTGTTTTTCTTCGATACCTAGGTATTTCTGTTCATTCAAGTGAAATACGAAAAGTTCTTTCAGTTTCCTCTCTACCAATCTACTTTCTGCTCTCCCAAAATTTCTCTCTCCCAAAATTTACTTAATTCTCTTCTTTTCCTGGTAAACAGGAGGGCGTGGGTTCAATCCCAGCCGAGGTATGGAATTTTATCCTCAATATAATTTGAGAATTTGACCACAATAATAGTAGTAGCCTACTGCTGGAGTAAAGGGACTTTTCAGTCCTATGCGAGCAGTATAAATAAGCACTATTATTTTCGACGTGACAGTCTGTCAGACAGTCAGAGCGTAAGTAGCTGGCATAAGCTAGTGGCATTGAATGTATTATTAACAGTTTCTCTGATCAGACCATTGAACATAGCATTGTGCTTGGTGAAAATAGCACATCCACTAATAGTAGGTACTTACACCCAATACAGAGTTTGAACTTGGAAGATGGAGCAGGGGTTCCCTAGTGTGATGTTTTCTGGAGATGTTTCTTTTTTTATGATAATATCAATAAAATGATTTCTATATTGTAAAAAAATAAAAAAAAAAAACATATAGCATTGTGCTTGGTGAAAATAGCACATCCACTAATAGTAGGTATACTTACACCCAATACATATTTCGAAATTATGATTAAGTAGGCCGGTATTAAACGATTAGATCAAACTTTATTTACAGAATAAATATTTACAAATGGAAACATAATGTACATATAAGTACAAAATAAAGTTTGATCAAGGGTGGGGTTAATGCCTATGGCATTCTCTAGATAGGTACTTACTTTCAAATTTTAAAGTAGATACATAGGTATTCATAATTAAATGCAAATAGATAAAAATGCATGGGAAAGAATGGTATTATTTTAGTAGGTAGGTAGTAAATTAATTTATTATGTACATAATATGTAGACCTACATGTACTATATAATCATGTATGTTCTAGCTAGACCAGCCTTGATTCAATTAAAATTCAAGTCTTGTGAACCTCTATACTATACAACTTTAGCAGGTTGGTCTGTCATTGAAGTAGTACTAAACCAAAGTATGGTGCTTGTTTGTTTTACTCATTATTCTTCACATCGATACATAACATATTGAAGTGGAATATTTGGAAAACTACGATATCACAGAATTCTCAGACTATATAAAAATCTCAAAATTACTCACAAACTTGACATCACTGTAGGTAGATACATAGGTAAGTATGGTGCTTGTTTGTTTTACTCATTATTCTTCACATCAATACATAACATATTGAAGTGGAATATTTGGAAAACTACGATATCACAGAATTCTCAGACTAAATAAAAATCTCAAAATTACTCACAAACTTGACATCACTGTAGGTAGATACATAGGCAATACATACCTATTTACTTCCAAAATGTAGGTATAGGTACATATGTATGTATTTGTAATACCTACTTACTTCCATTTTAGGTACACATGTAATTTGTAGGTTGAGAGTGTTTCATTTGTGAGAGCGGAAGCTATAATTATCTATGAGTTCTTCATGTCGGACAAAAAACCTACGAACTACAATTAAATACAAAATAATGAAATAATTTGTGTTTACACATCCACAACTCCAGTCATTCATAAATTCATTATCAGAACTATGCTTGGAATGGGCTTATGTCTTATTGAATTGTTTACTCGAATATTTAATGTTACGAAATAAATATTCTATTTATGAATGAGTTGCAGTATGGTAGTATGTGTGTGGTTAATTAGTATTCAGTTTATTATCAATCAAGTATACCGCATGGTAGTTCAATCAATGTTAAGACAGAAGAGGAGGAGATACAAGGGTTCAAGTAGGTATTTAATTATTGGATAGTAAAAGGAGTAGACCAGCTAGTCTGGCTAGGGTACTTTAAACAGGGAGTATCAGTATACCGGCCTGAATTTCCCTTGCTGAAGAAATAGCAAAGGTTGAGTGCGAAGGGCATCCACTCGTAAAAAATCATCAAAAACATGTATGCTTTATTCCAAACAAATAAGGTTTGAACTCGGAACGGCTAGCTTTCTCCTATCCTCTTTACTTTCGGGACGATAAGACCTCTTCGCAGTTAAACTTCCTCTATCAAACCTGAGACAAAAAAAAAAAATCTCAACTCTAGAATGTTTTACCTCTCAATTATCATTTAGTTCTCACATGACACCTTACAACTGTGTTTA
>NW_007384117.1:0-4253 GCF_000475195.1 Diaphorina citri | reverse complement strand
ATATCGATATATTTGAGGGGCCGATATATCGATATATCGATTTATCGATATATTTGCAACTCATTTACATCCCTAATGGTCTAGGTGTGCATTAAGAAAGGATTTTGCGAAAATCTAAACCGATCCTGAGATATGATCAATTTTAGATGCTAAAATCTCCACCATGAGAAATACACAGAGTGCAGAGACTGCGGGAGAGAAATGTTCCGCTCCCGACCAACATTTTGAGTTTCGTTTATGTTTTTAGTTTGATAACTATGCAGCAAATAGGGAGCGCGCAGCGCGACCGTATTTTTTACTATTTTCTACAAGTTCGGCTATGCCTTTTCTACAAGTTTGGCCATGCCTCGGGATGAACTAGCGGTATTCCGGAGCGAAGCGACGGAATTCAGCTAGTAATAATAATAAAAACGATGACCGGGTCGGGTCGCACGTTTATTGTACTTTATACTAGAAATGAAGGAAAGGGAAAGACAACATACGACGCGAAAAGACAACATACGACGCGAAAGGGAGCAGTAAGTATACAAGTACGCACGCTCCCTTTTATCGTACAGGATTTAACTGGCGGAGCGAAGCGACGGAATTCAGCTAGTAATAATAATAAAAACGATGACCGGGTCGGGTCGCACGTTTATTGTACTTTATACTAGAAACGAGGGAAAGGGAAAGATAACGTATGACGCGAAAGGGAGCAGTAAGTATACAAGTGCGCACGCTCCCTTTTATCGTACAGGATTTAACTGAAGTCGGTCTACTTTAAGAAAAGACCAAAATCCTCCAAGACTGGTACAATGAGAAAACGTGTTTTGGCACTAAAAACTGACCATCGAAAATTTGACCCGAATACATTACTTTCCTTCCTATAGGATAAGGAAAGTAAAAATGATGACCGGGTCGGGTCGCACGTTTATTGTACTTTATGATAGAAATGAGGGAAAGGGAAAGACAACATATGACGCGAAAGGGAGCAGTAAGTATACAAGTACGCACGCTCCCTTTTATCGTACAGGAGTCGGTCTACTTTAAGAAAAGACCAAAATCCTCTAAAACTGGTACAATGAGGGTAAGACGTAATGCACACTAGTGTAACGTGTTTCATGAAACCCGTACATAAGGTTAACACAGAGCAGTGCACACTGGTGAAATGCGTTTCATGAAACCTGTACATAAGGTTAACACAGAGCAGTGCACACTGGTGAAATGCGTTTCATGAAACCCGTACATAAGGTTAACACAGAGCAGTGCACACTGGTGAAACCGAGTTCCATGAAATTCACTGTGCATTAACACATGAAACACCTGTGTATTACGCCCAAGACGCAACGTGAAGATATCTTTCAAGAGGTTTGACAGAGGGAACCTTAACTGCTAAGGTTTATTGTCCCGAAATCGAAGAGAGAAGGAAGACAGGATAGGAGAAAGCCAGCCGTTCCGAGAACGAGCATCATTCCATGAGGATAAAATCCGCCCGGGGCGGAAATCGAACCCAAAATGCAGATTTATATCAAGAAAACCCTCGTACATAGTACATACCTATTCCTCATTCGAGCTCTCAGTTCTTTCTCTTCTCCTTCAATTCCAATAGTCCTTCCAGTGCAGTTGCTATTCTATTGGGGGCGGAAATCGAACCCAAAATGCAGATTTATATCAAGAAAACCCTCGTACATAGTACATACCTATTCCTCATTCGAGCTCTCAGTTGTTTGTCTTCTCCTTCAATTCCAATAGTCCTTCCAGAGCAGTTGCTATTCTATTCAGCTGAGTAAGTTCTCTAGCACGGTGCTTCCGTTCTTCTTCCCATGAGAGTAAGACGTAATGCACACTAGTGTAACGTGTTTCATGAAACCCGTACATAAGGTTAACACAGAGCAGTGCACACTGGTGAAACCGAGTTTCATGAAATTCACTGTGCATTGACACATGAAACACGTGTGTATTACGCCCAAGACGCAGCGTGAAGATATTTCACTGTGCATTGACACATGAAACACGTGTGTATTACGCCCAAGACGCAGCGTGAAGATATCTTTAAAGAGGTTTGACAGAGGGAACCTTAACTGCTAAGGTTTATCGTCCCGAAATCGAAGAGAGAAGGAAGACAGGATAGGAGAAAGCAAGCCGTTCCGAGAACGAGCATCATTCCATGAGGATAAATCCCGCCTGGGGCGGGAATCGAACCCAAACCCTCGTACATAGTACATACCTATTCCTCATTCGAGCTCTCGGTTGTTTCTCTTCTTCTTCAATTCCAATAGTCCTTCCAGTGCAGTTGCTATTCTATTCAGCTGAGCATGTTCTCTAGCACGGTGCTTCCGTTCTTCTCCTTCAATTCCAATAGTCCTTCCAGAGCATTTGCTATTCTATTCAGCTGAGTATGTTCTCTAGCACGGTGCTTCCGTTCTTCTCCTTCAATTCCAATAGTCCTTCCAGAGCAGTTGCTATTCTATTCAGCTGAGTATGTTCTCTAGCACGGTGCTTCCGTTCTTCTCCTTCAATTCCAATAGTCCTTCCAGTGCAGTTGCTATTCTATTCAGCTGAGTATGTTCTCTAGCACGGTGCTTCCGTTCTTCTTCTTCTTATACAAAACTAGCTGTAAAAGTAGAAACAGCTTCAACTCAAGACTTCTTATTCTATCACTATCAACTCTATCTGTTCTTATTGCTTATAAGATTTTATTCTATCACTGACAACGACAACACTATCAACTCAAGTATAAAATAAAATATAAATAAAGAAACTTATTCAAAATTCAACAAATCATAAGACACTGGTTTGAGTAATAGGGTAGGGACTAGACTAGGGAGTCTAGGGACTGTTGACTGTACAGCTGTACTGTAGACTGTAGGGAGGACAAGGACCACGGTCCACGGTTTGGGCATGCCTGATGCCAAGAAGTGTAGAATCCGTGAGCAAGAAAAGGTGAGATCGCTATGTTCACACAAGTACCTACGTATGATGTAAAGTTAGCGCATCATACACCAACTTCTCCTCCTCAACTGCGGCTCTTTCAAATCCCCACTTTCTTCAGCTGGTTTTTTTTTTATTTTTGTTTTGGCTCTTTGGCTGGCTGGCTGAGCTGGGGCTTTACTGCTTTACTGTTGTTTGTTGTTAGGTAGACCTGTTACTTGTTTGGTTAAAAAATAAAATATTAATTTGTTAATTGTTATTTTGTTTTTTATTTTTATTTGATAACAGTGCTTTGATTGATAAATTAATTATCTTGTGTTTTTTAGCATCCAACCATCAGATGAATATTCAGATCTACAAATGTCTGACACCTGACACTAATATCTGAGTCTGCTATTGTTACCTGACCTGGTGCCGATTGACAATTATTTATCATTGTCTTACCTAGTAGGCTCACACATGGTTCTTCATCATTTATTACAATTTGACCAACAATATTATCTGAAAAAAAAAGAGGAAAAAAAATCAATAGAGACGTATGTAAATAAATAAGGAGTGATTCAAATGTTGTCCTTTGGGAGGAAATAAAGTAATTAACACTTTCCGTGCCATGGCACTCATATTAAGTGCCAGTGAATTTACATAAAAGAAAAAAAATATATATACAAAACCAATGTGTCACTCAATATGAGTGCCATGGCCTCACAGGAATTTTAGGTAGTTGTTCTGGGGACTTATTTAGGAGTAGGTAGTAGGTACATACCAACTGTTATTTATCTACCAAGTGAATGGCAACAAAGTATGCTCGTATTGCTCATGTGACCTTAAAATTCTGTGTTTGTGTTGTGACGTTATGCAATCTGTGTTGTAGCGCGAAGACTGTGCGCCTTGAGGTAGATTAGGGTATCAGTTTAGAACTGAGATAGGTATTTATCGTAAGTGAAGTACTTGAATTTTCTTTCACTGTCAAATTTTGTTGTGCTTGTTGAAGTTGACCAAACCAAGTTTTTTAAAGGTAATGTCACGATCAGGGTAGCGTGCTGTTGCTTTCTCTCAACAGTTCTGACCAACAGTGAAAGATTGTAAGGATTTACAGGAGTTCCTATTTACCTCCATCCGGTAATCGAATTTATTTATATTTGAGGGTTGATTGTATCTACTTACTAATAGATCAGTTGCGGTTACTTGGGTGATGTTTCAAAGTCACAGAGCAGGAAAAATGAGGACCAACGGAATTTTTCTTTTTATTGTACGACTTCTGGATACCGAGATAAATCGATTAAAAAAATACCGGTAAATCGTGAACTTTGACGTCACGGCATACGCTCCCGTAGGCGAAGACG
>NW_007384116.1:3192-4253 GCF_000475195.1 Diaphorina citri | reverse complement strand
CATGGTAGTCATGCATTGGTAAGTTCTGTAGTAATGAGAGAGAAGAAACTTCTAAGGCTAGCCCTTCACTAGCAGGTAGACCGGTATATCTGACAAATAATGAGCACAAACACTGGAGGAACACCAGATGAGTCCGAGAATCCCAAATCATTCGATTTGGGTCCCTCCCAACTCAAAAAAAGGTCATCCGAGTTGCGTCCCCGGTACCTGTTGCTATTTTTTTTGGACTTGTATTTGAGACCGGTATATCTGACAAATAATGAGCACAAACACTGGAGGAACACCAGATGAGTCCGAGAATCCCAAATCATTCGATTTGGGTCCCAACTCAAAAAAAGGTCATCTCAGTTGCGTCCCCGGTACCTGAGATTGAACCTATATACTTGAGACCATAAACCATAAAGTATATAACGAACAGGGTGACCAAAAATAACTGTACCTATACAGTATGCTATAACTTCTGTATTCTATAGGCCTATAGGAACAAACTTTGAACATGAACGCTATTGCTATTATTTTTGTACTTGCCTTTTGTGTATAACCTAACCCTATACTAACACTGGTCACTGCTCGAATAGTGAAAACTCTTATTTGCGTTTAACCTAACCCTATAATAACATTGGTCACTGCTCAAATTGTCAAAGCTCCTTTTTGCATTTAACTTAACCCTATAATAACACTGGTCACAGCTCATATTGTGAAAGCTCTTTTTTGCGTTTAACCTAACCCTATAATAACACTGGTCACTGCTCATTTGTGACAGCTCCTTTTTTTTAGCAACATTCCATTGACGTAACTTCTGAACAAGTACAGTTGAATTTTTAACGTTATCGATTGTAGGTACCTACATGATGAAAGCTGAAAAAATGCTGCGTACAGTATTTTTTTGTCACCCTGTACTACATGTATACCTTCAAACTAGGATAAGTATATAAAATACATAGTTCTAGCTCAGGTAGCTCAGGGACGCAACTCGGATGATAAATTTCAGAAATGGGACCCAAATCGGACGGACGCAACTCGGATATCACAGTCGGGACTCAAGTCAGATCCCCCCTAAA
>NW_007384116.1:950-2145 GCF_000475195.1 Diaphorina citri | reverse complement strand
TATATTTTACTAGCTGAATTCCGTCGCTTCGCTCCGGAATCCCGCTAGTTCATCCCGAGGCATGGCCAAACTTGTGGAAAAGGCATGGCCGAACTTGTATTTATCAAACTAAAAACATAAACGAAACTCAAATATTAGGCGAGCGAGGAAAAGTTTTCTCTCCCGCAGTCTCTGCACTCTGTGTATTTATGGTGATTTTAGCGATCAAAAATTGGTCATATCTCAGGATCGGTTTAGACTTTCGCAAAATCCTTTCTTATTGCACACTAGACCATAATAGAAATAACCCTACCAAATTTCAGCTTTCTAGGGTGTTGTGGTTCTAGAGATAGAGCGATCAGTGTGTGAACTATGAACTGTGAATGGATCTCGTTCTTATAATATAAGATTTTCTAGGTGTTGTGGTTCTAGAGATAGAGCGATCAGTGTGTGAACTATGAACTGTGAATGGATCTCGTTCTTATAATATAAGATTTATTGAGAAAAATGGAAATTTATCAATGGGAAAAACGGACAAAGGATTTCAACTTGCGAAAGCCACATCCAAGCCTGGCCCATGAGTAATAATAAGACAGCATAAAACGCAATACAATAACAATGATAATAATAGAAAAAAAAGTAATCACAGAGAAGAATGTTGATTTGTGTACGCGGCCCAGAGAGTAACCTAGGTGAAATTATTCGCAATGAAATGGTAATAATAGACAATCTAATGGAAGCCAGGAGGGGGAGTAGCGGAGCATTATAAACTGGAGAATCCAGTGCAAACAACAACAACAACAATAACAATAACAACAACCACACCAACACAAACAGCAATAACAATAACAATAACAACAGCAATAATAATAACAGAGGAAAAACAATGCCACACCATGCTTGAGACTTGTCTGGCGAAAATAGGAACAGTTTAATGTCAACACAAACCAGGCTAGCAGGAATAATGGCGAGAAAAAACAACAGAAATGAAAACAATGGAAACAAAAGCGATAGAGTTAGACTAGAGTCTAGTCACTAGACAATATGAGGACCAAATTGTACCACAGAATAAGAATTGTCCACAGCTGTCGCTATTAATACGGAAAAAGGGAAAACGGAGTTGCTTTTTACAAGGAAAAGGAGTCCAAATGAGACAGGTACAGATTGTAGAGGACAATTCGATCGGGACAATCGAATTTTCACGTCAAACTTTCCC
>NW_007384116.1:0-672 GCF_000475195.1 Diaphorina citri | reverse complement strand
GTTCGGGAGTTTTTTTTTTTTTTTTTTTCTTTTTTTCGCATATTTCACATTTGTACACTGAAAGATGTATAATTTGTATCTCTTCGCTATGTACCTATGTACTGTGCATTTTGTGGATATTCGCTATATACTGAGTGCTGATGAATACTGACACTGACTTACTGAGTAAACTGCACATAATTATCGGAGTAAACTATGTACATATACATACGAGGAAGTAATAAGTAAATATACGTCCACATTTGAGGACCAAGCCTCGTACTTCGCCTGTACCGAGAATCCTGGACCATGTACCCCAATGCATTTTATGTTTGTATACCCATGTAATTTTACGATTACGGGTCAGCCCATTTACACACTGCCACTCTATTTGTATCCGTACCTCTAGAATGAAAATATTAGTTGTTACAATATATTAGTAACATGTACTCCAATCAGTTGTTGTTGTATCTTTCGTTTACATAACTTTATACCCCAATATACACCAAAACATCATCTTCCACCGGCCAAATTATAAACAGCCTCCATCCGTCCAAATATGTTCTATACAAAATATTCTATTATTGGCCCGATGACTTCATACTCGATCAAAATAATCCATCTTTATGATAGACAAGAATGTAGCTACTTGAATTTTTGATTCATTCAGTGTACGCAATGTAAATACAAATT
>NW_007384115.1:0-4253 GCF_000475195.1 Diaphorina citri | reverse complement strand
AGTATCCATTTCTATATATAACTTAAGTAAAAAGTATTTACAAAGGATGTCAAAATTAAATAAATTAATTAATAATGAAGAAGCAGAAGAAGAAAGAGAAAGAAGAATTCAAAGAAGAAGAAGAAGAAGAAGAAGAAGAAGAAGAAGAAGAAGAAGAAGAAGAAGAAGAAGAAGAAGTGGGAGCACATAAAACAGTCAACGGGCAAAACAAACTTTTCATCCATTTTCGGTGTCCGCTGGGAAAATTTGATTATACCTATCTGCGCCTGGAAAATATTGAAATAGTGACATTTTCAGTAGGTACACCCGATGATAAATTTCCCAACGAAATTCTCCAGGGGGTATAGGAGGAGTGGACCCTATACAGATAGGGACTTAGGGACCAAATGATTATGTAGATATATAGGGTCCCCCCTTTCAATCATGACGGAGAGGGGGGCCGGGTAAACTATTTGGTGGGGGTGATGGGTGATGTACACTGTAGTGCGCAAAAATCGGAATACCTCGTTTGTCTGACCTTGATGTGTCCATACATAGTCGACTGAAACCGTGGACTGCCTCGATAATATGGATCAACCTCTTCACCCAGTCGATCGACCATCGATCAACGGTGTTGACTATGTGTATGAATACAGCTCAATAGTGAAAATTGTTGATTTTTGAAAAAAACTTCTAAAGCTGTGTCAACACGACGCCGTGTGGACAGTGTGGACACAGTTTCATGTTACTATCTTTTCGGTCCGTCCTTTCTTGGGGCGCGGCACCTATTGTTGATTTATCCCCAGTTATCCACCAAAATGTCCCGAATTTTTCGTACTCAAGTGTAGATCGAAATAAACGGTATAACTGTATCCGGTGATAGAGGGCGCAATAGTCGCCATCGGGGTTCTCCCAAGAGGGTAAAGGTCTATGTTTCCGCTTCTCACATAAATTACTAGTTTACGTATATTTACTTTCCATTGCATTCTGCATAGGAACCGAGGCAATGCGATGAGAGAGTGTAGAAATCGATCAAAATTTTGAATTTTGGACACTTCGTCCATCCGTATTTTATAAACAAAATTGTTAATAAAGAAAATAGAATACATAATATTTATACCCTGTTTATTAAGCTTCAAACTGTCAGAGATAAAGAATGAGACCGAAAATTCCCTTTACCCTTACAGTTTAATCGTTAGCTTTATAGGATATTTGGTTCTAAAAGGTGACATTCTAAATAAAGCAATTCTTATACCTACTTTTAAGAACCCCCGACTAAAAAATAAATCAAGTTCGATAGATATTCCTTTTTTCGTACTTCTATAGTTTAATAGAAAGTCGTGTTATGTTCACACCAAATATTTCATGATACTGTAGTGGTAAATAATTTGAAATACTCCATAAGTCCTTGGAACAAAGGCCTCAAGGGTCTGAAGGCCTTAGAGGCTGTGGATTCAAAATGTCTCCGGCCCCACATTAATAAGCATTAGAGTAAAAGTTTTAAGACCCAGTTTTTTTTTAGCTTGAGGGGCCAGACACATTTTGACAGCCAGACGTTCATTTCAGAGAGAGGGAGGGAAAGAGAGGGAGAGAGAGAGAGACGGTAAAAGGCAAAGCTGAGAGGACGAGAGCTTGGGATAATGTAACAGACAAAGAGGGAAAAGGATAGAGAGAGAGAAATAGAGAAAGAAAAGAAGAGAAAAAATAAAAATAGAGAAAGAGAGAGAGAGAGAGACGGTAAAAGGCAAAGCTGAGAAGACGAGAGCTTGGGATAATGTAACAGACAAAGAGGGAAAAGGATAGAGAGAGAGAGGGAGAGAAAAGAAAACTAGAGAAACAAAGAGAGAGAGAGAGAAATAGAGAAAAAAAGGAAGAGAAAAAATAAAAATAGAGAAAAAGAGAGACGGCAAAAGGCAAAATTGAGAGGGTGAGAGCGTAGGATAATGTAACAGACAAAGAGGGAAAAGGATAGATAGAGAGAGAGAGAGAGACAGAGAGAATAAAAAACCGGGAAAAATATGGGGTAAAAAACAGAGCTGTAAAGTTGCTGCAAGGGTAAAATATAGGAGTAGGAGAAAGAGAGAAAAGGAAGGAGAAAAGAGCGAGTAAAGGAAAGGAGAGAGAGAGGGAGGAAGAGAGAGAGAGAGAGAGAGAGAGAGAGAGGGAAAAATAACGCTCATTTCCCCCGGGCCATTTTATGCAAAACTTCCGAGAGAGTGAGAGAGAGAGAGAGAGAGAGGAGGGAGGGAGACAGAGAGAGAGAAGGGGAAGGTACAGATTGAGATAGAAAGAGGGGAGGAGAGAGAGGCAACTGATTTTTTTGTATTCTATGCAGAATTTACTCTCTCTCTTTCCCGCATATAACCTTATTTTATAAGTTAACTTCTCTCTCTTTCCTCCCCCTCTCTTTCTCTCTCTCTCAAATTTATTAAATACACAATACACATGCAACAGTTGCCAAAGGTGAGAGAGGATGGGAAAGAGAGAGAGAGAGAGAGAGAGAGAGAGAGAGAGAGAGAGAGAACAATCGACTGAATAAGCAAAATATGGAAGGGATGAGAAGAAAAGAGAAGGATAAAGGAAGGAAGGAAGGGAGAGAGAGAGAGAGAAAGAGAGTGAAGTTTGGAGTGCGAAATTCGAAATAAAGAAAATGGAAGGAAAAATTGAGAGAAAATTTTAAAATATTGAGAGGAAAATGAAAAACGCATATTAAGGACAAAATAATATTGGAAATGAGAGAGAGAGAGAGACAGAGAGAGAGAGAGAGAGAGAGAGAGAGAGGCTGAAATGGTATGTTGTTGAAGTTAGAAAATATTAGCTATTCTCCTTTGTTTCTCTCTCTCTCCCTCTCTCTCTCTGTAACTGCTAAGAGTGCTAAGGCCTTATCGTTCCGAAATCGAAGAGAGGAGGAAGCCAGCCGTTCCGAGAACGAACCTTATCTGTTTAGGATAAAATCCTTCCCGGGCGTTAATCAACACTAACACTTCCAAATTCTTGGCCAGCACCTGAGAGCTATGTCTAACTGATGAGTTCAAATAAGAACGAAACGCGTCTTAGGCTGCTCTCAGGTGTTGGCTAAAAACTGAACTGTCTACTTCCAACCTCCTACGTAATTTATAGATAACCTAGAGCATTATCTATTTGATGGGTATCTATAACTTTAAATTATAGGTACCTATCTATCTCTAACATTAACTTATATGTATGTATATCCGAAATCTTTCATATTATGGGTAGCTAACATTTATTTTATTGATAAGTGTAGGTATACTCGTAACATAAAATAATGTTTATTGTTTTTATATTTTTATATCTAGTGTTAGGTGAGCGTGGCGTATCGTGAGGTTTTCAAAAGTAGAAGCTACATAGGTATAAAACCATACAATTATTCAGTAGGTAATTTATTACTCCTTAAATTTAGTGGAGATGCCAAATGCTTGGTTTATTTTTCAAGCTTTCTTTTATGAACGCCGTGTAACTATTTGTGTATGCAATGTGCAACAAAAGAGATATTAGTGGAGATGTCTGATTTACGCCACTGTTGTGGCAATGTAATGTTGGGCAATGCAAGAGTTATGGCTCTTGTTCGCGAGACTAAAGAGAAAAAACGACTCTCTCTCTCTCTCTCTCATAATAAGAAGAATGTCAACCATAATTTTCGTCAGAAATTTATTATTATTGTTATTATTATTATAAGTATTATTATTATTTTTATACCTATATATTACTATTACCACCAGAGTCCTGGTTTCTCTCTTGATGTACCTAGGAGATAAGATTTTCCATCCATGAGAGATGAAATAATGTTTGTTTTTGTTTTTTTTTTTTTTTTTTGCTCCCCATGGTAATTCGACAATGAGTTTTTTGGGGGTGTCTCCTGAGGTGTACATATTTTAGTTTAGTCGTATTTTACACAAAAAGACCACTCTGAGGCTAGATGTAGGTGGAAACAGTCGGTTAAGCTTTTAACGAATCTACGAACGTTCTTTTCGAAAAACTTCTGCAAATGGAACCTCTTCCCATGCGGACATCTCGGATTTCCTGTGGTAATTTCAGTTCGCAAAAGGAAACCGGTTCCATTTCCAAAAGGAAACCGGTGCCATTTCCCAAAAGGGAACCGGTTCCATTTCCAAAAGGAAACCGGTTCCATTTCCCAAAAGGGAACCGGTGCCATTTCCCAAAAGGGAACCGGTTCCATTTCCAAAAGGAAACCGGTTCCATTTCCCAAAAGAGAACCGGTTCCATTTCCAAAAGGGAACCGGTTCAATTTCCAA
>NW_007384114.1:0-4253 GCF_000475195.1 Diaphorina citri | reverse complement strand
ATTTTTTTTTATCTTGTCATTAGATTTTGTTCTGGTGGTTATAAACAGGGCCTGGCCCGTATCCAGGATTTTACTAAAAGGGGAGGGGGGCAAACGGTAAACGCCCAACAGTGATATACGGGGGTGGTAGATGCTGCAATTTTTCGGAGTCCGGCCATTAGTGGAGGAAGAAAAATAAAGGTCGAGGGGGGTGGCCCTCGCCCCAAATATGGCCCTGCACTGGGCTAGTATTTTTCTATACTCTAGCCTAGACCTGTGTATAACCACCACCTCTGTGTATAAGATCCAAGGGAATGGATGTAGCATTTTTCAGATGGTCACTTCCTATCTCTGTCCACCAGCACACATTGATGGTTCTCTCTCTCTCACGCTTTGACTGTAATGGTTTTCCCAGGTGGATGTCCTTTGTCTCTCGTCTTGTCACTTGTTACTATGTACAATGTACATAGTAGATACCGTTCACACATTTTATACAGTACTGTCCAAACGCTGATATTACCGTACGCCGTACCGTCCGTACGAGATTCTTGTTGATTTTAACTCTCTCTATGACTATTTCAAGTATTATATTGCCCAACAGCCCAACCAACCTTGATGGTTCAAATGGTTTCAAAATTCATGGTAGGTTGGTTATAAAGGTCTGATAAGTACCTAAATCCTTGATTAAATACCTAAAACTAAAAGAGGCACAAGTTTTCCTTATGCTACAAATCTTTCTTCGTCTGATATTTTGGATTCGTGGTGGGTAAGTAACGAAGATTTAGTTTTATGTACTATACTTTATATTTTGTCAATTTTCTAGGAAAGTCGAGTTCAGTTTGTAGCAAGTTCACTAGTGTGAGAATCCAGAACCCATTGATTTTGTTGTAATTTCCTGATTTATTTGATGTTGTTTCTTTGTTAGTTTATAAAGTCGTTAGAATTAGTTATTTTTCAACTTGATACCATAGATATTGTGTATATCAAAAATTGTGTTCATTTTAGGATGCATGCTACAACTGTACGTAATTTTATTTTCTCTTGTTTCTTGAGACAGGTATAATCTAATACTCAGGTATAATCGTTCTTTGGAAAAAGGATAGGTTGTATACTTCACTTCGAAATTATACATTTACATAACTCAACAATGCCCTGTTGGTGATTGTACCTCTACGATTGCATTCACTTATCGTACCTACATATATTACCATACAATTTTACCTACATTACCATACAATTACCGATTTAACCTACAATACTTACTTATCGTACCTTCCTGCTTTGTAGGCGTTCAAAGGCGGCAGCGTCGAGTGCTAGACACATCATCTACCTATGTGAGAGGTGAAGAGAACCTCCATGGCTGGCGACCAAGAGGGGACAGTCTCATTTTCGACCACCAATGGGAACTGGAGAAGTTGACCCGGCTACAAGCTGTAGAACGAGTGAGACATATGCTGCTGGTGAAGGACAAACTGGGATACGATAGGACACCCACTACCAAGTCTGAAAAGGTAAGAGATAGAGAGGTAGAGAGATATGAATTTCCTAGGCGGTTTGATAGAGGTATCTGTAACTGCAACGGTCTTATCGTCACGAAAGAAGGAAGACAGGATAGCAGAAAGCCAGCCGTTATCGAACCTTATCTGTTTGGGATAAAATCCGCCCCGGGCGGAAATCGAAACCGCGACCTAGCGTTTACAAGGCTGACGCACTACCCTCCGAGCTAACTAGCTATTTTACCCTTTTCTTGTGACCATTTCAGGAGATCTGCAATCTGGTGGCCAAAACAGGAAGTCTGGTAGATGGGCGATCCAGTCCGCCCCTGTTGCGAATTAACTCTCAGAACTTGAAGGAAGACGTGTACCAGCCGTGGGATATGACTGATCATGAGAGAGAGTTGGCCCTGAAATGTATTCGACTCATTCACGGCAGAATACCGTCGAAGGTAAGTCAGATATGACTTCAAAAGAAGGAGGACAGGTCAGATATGACTTCAGGGTTTGATAGAGGGAACTGTAACAAAACAGAGGTCTCATCGTCCCGAAATCAAAGAGAGATGGAGGACAGGCTAGGACAAAGCCAGTCTATCCAAGAACAAATATCCCCTATTCAGGATAAATTTCGCCCCGGGCGGGAATCGAACCCGCGATCTAGCGCTTACAAGGCAGGCGCACCACCCTCCAAGCTAACTAGGCTTGTTAGATGTTACTTTGTGGCTGATAAAGAAATCCCTTTTAACTACTACTCGTACAGTAAGACCTTATAATTCTACTTGTTCAATATGTACTGTGTTCCCATGTTGTTCCCTTGTGTGTTCCCTGTTCTACGTTCATTCGTTCGTTCCGAACAATATGTTCAATATATGTACCATGTTATTTAACCCATAAAATAAACGAGATCTTATTTAGATTGCTGGGATAAAGGGACTTTTTAGTCTCATTCGAGCAGGATAAACAAGGTATATTCTATTCTACTTTTTCTGTTTCTCAGGAACCCCCAACCTCCGCCGCGAAAAACAACGACCTATCCCCGCTGGATGAAACCTGTGACTTATCCAATAGTATGGTAGCAAGCAGTGTTTCTTCTTCCAGTTCCAACGAGTAAGTAGTTGCCTCACAGTGTGAAGTCCTCGGATCAGGCCTAATCCGGTCAAGGGAAAAGTTTTAAAAGACTTTTTGATTATTTTTTTTTCTATTGGCTCTTAAGCTGTGTCCACACATAGTCGACCCCGTCGTTCGATCGGTAAATATATGTCGAGGCAGTGTACGGTTTTAGTTGACGATCGATCGACTGGATGGACTATGTTTGGACCCACCTTTACATAACCCTGATAATATACGCGTGTACCGCGGTTATTTGATTCAAACTCTTGACTTTGGTTTCTTTTTTCCGTTACTAAAGTAAGGAGAAAGTATTGCAATCGGTCCAAATTTTTAACATGAAGTATTCTTTTACGGAAAAATGAATGGCTAAGAAGCAGAGCGGACCAAGTAAAAAAAAAAGCGTTTTGATATAAATGGAGTCAAAGTTTAGGACTAGTTAAAGTTTAAATGGAGATAGCCATTTTGTTTTTGCTCTCATTTCAATACAACACTAAAGTGAAGTTCGCAGCCAATATAAAAATTAGATCTTTTTGCGCTCTTTCCAACGATATAGATAACTCAGAAAGTCGATTTTGGACTTAGTTAGCTCTGCCTTTTACCCAGTCAAATAACAGGAATAATAAAATTATTCTGTTTTCAATTTCCAGGAATCTATCTCCAGACAAGACGGCCAGGAGTTTGTTCGAGGACTCCAGGGGTCGTCCAGACTCTAACGAGGCCAATCAAGATACCTCAGTCATTCTGTACGTACCAGAGATAGAGGAGATCCGAATCAGTCCTGTAGTGTCACGGAAAGGATATCTGAATATACTCGAGCAGAAGACCAATGGCTGGAAGAAGAGATGGGTGGTAAGTACTGAGAGAGAAAAAAAGGACCCAGTTCCATTACTTTCCTTCCCATAGAATAAGGAAAGTAAAAAACAAGCTAAAATCATCGGAATTTTAGTATAGGTAAAAGAACAACGTCTTCACTTGACTAGTAATACTAGTCAAGTGAAGACGTTGTTCACTTGACTAGTAATTGATAAAAAAAAAGATTTGAATTTTGAGTATCATAATTATAATTATGTATTTTTCTGCTTCGTATTAAATTTTTATTTTTGTTGTAAAGAAGATACTGTGTGTATCAGTTGTAGTCCGTGTGATAGAGGGTGTGTCATTAGCTTGTTATTATAGATGTAAATTGAAATTTTCTGCATTTGTTTTTTTCAGAATAACAGCTCGGTTTAAACCCCCCGTAAATCTGCTATACCCCTAACCAGAGGGGTGAATAACATTGTGTTATCAACTCTTATCACTGAACCATCTCTAAAACTATTCAATACAGGGATGGTGTTCGGGACCTCCCATTTTATCTGTTACCTCAGATTTGTAGTTTCATTGAACTTGTCAAAGAAGTTTACTATATGAATCGGATCACATACTTCCCCATTCATTCCTTTTCCAACCTCAGTTGAATGAGTTGAAGTAATATCTACGGGCGGTGCTGCGACTTGACGTTCGCGCGCCTCCCGGCGCGCTTGATAATGATAACACCTACTCTCATTGTTTCATTTCTGGGGAACAGAGGCTCCCTAGTTTCACGCATTTACCTATCGATAGCTAATTTATTCAAGTACCTACGAAAAGTATGTAATGTACCTACCAACAAGCCATTATACAGATTTGCAT
>NW_007384112.1:0-4255 GCF_000475195.1 Diaphorina citri | reverse complement strand
AAATAGGTGCTGCGGTTGGCGGTATTTTGACGGGTGTCGACCGCTTTTTGGCGGCTTTCAGCTATACTGACTAAACGGTTAGAGATATTGTAAATGTTACAACAGAACACCCAAATTAGCACCATTCAATAGGATGAGGAAAGTCGTGTGATGTTCACACCAGATTTTTAAATTTCTTAATGGGAAAAGTCATCCTCCTAATACCTATACTCCCTATTAGGTATGATGATTCAGTAGGAATTGAAGGAATGCTACGAGTGAGCTGACTTTCTACATATATCTTTCATTTTTGCATACCTACGTACAAGTGTATATGAATGTGCTATATTATGCTTTCTTCCTATACCTACGGCTCCAATGCTTGAATATCTAATGTTCTCGCGGTTGGTGGTATTTTGACCGCTTTTTGGCGGGTTTCGACCGTTTTTTGGCGGTTTTCAGCTATACTGACTAAACGGTTAGAGATATCGAGATATTGTAAAAGTTACTATGGAACATAAAAATAAGCATCCTTCAATGGGATAAGGAAAGTCGTGTGATGTTCACACCAGATATATATTTTTTTTTTTTTTCCTAATTTTCTTTTTCAAGTATATTTTTTTTATACATTTTTCCTTCCAATCTATCTTGACAAGCGAAAGCCAGAGGGTGGGGTTGTTTTCTTGCTTTTTCTATTGTGAACTTTTCTTTTCCTTTCTCATGTGTGTTGAGGCTCTTATTTGTTTTGTTGGGAGGTCTTTTTTTTTTGATGGCACCAATTTCAGGCGAAATTTGATCTTCAATGTTGTCGAGCTAATATTCGTTTTTCAAATAATGGATCTCTTTTCTTTCTGTTAACTAGAGGATCTCAATGAACAATATTCTCATAGTTCTTGTTCCAATTTCGTACCTAATACTTGAAGTTCATCTTTCTTTTCTTCTTCTTCTTCTTTCTTTCTTTCTTTCTTTCTTTCTTTCTTTCTTTCTTTCTTTCTTTCTCTCTGTCTGTCTGTTTGTCTTTCTTTCTCTCTGTCTGTCCATTTGTCTTTCTTTCTTTCTCTCTGTTTGTTGTTCTTTATTTCTCTCTGTCTGTCTGTTTGTCTTTCTCTCTGTCTGTCTGTTTGTCTTTCTTTCTCTCTGTCTGTCCATTTGTCTTTCTTTCTCTCTGTCTGTCCATTTGTCTTTCTTTCTCTCTGTCTGTCTGTTTGTCTTTCTTTATTTGCTTTATTTAGTGTGACAGGATTCTCCGAAAGGAGCTCTTCCAGCCAACCACAGATTTCGTCGAAGATCTAGTTGCCTTGCTACTTTATTCGTCGTGTCAATAGGTGTTCATCAATTCTCGAGTTCACCTAACATACCTACTTCAATTCATAAACCACACACTATACTTGCTGCGTTTTCATCAAATCCGGGAGCTAGTCAGCTAGTAGAATAGTGAATAGGTTTCACATGACAGCACGAGGGTTAGGTGGAATGAAAAATAATAAAAAAAAAACTGAGTTGGAAGCAGAAATGAAACTGAAAATGACACACGGAAAAAAGAGGAAGAGTAGGAGAAGGAGGAGAAGAAAAAGAAGAGGAGATTTTTTTTTTTTTTTTTTTTTAAAAAGTTTTTTTTATTAAATCTCCTACGCAGGTTGATTGTTTTAATATCAACGATAATCTAGTCTCCAACTCAGCTATAATTTCTAATTCTTTTGCTGATAAATTTAAATCAGTCTTTAGTCCTTCTTCACCTGAGGATTATTCATGTGACTTCTCACTGGATAGTTCTTCCCTTAGTGATGTTTTCCCTTCTCTTGGACTCCAACCTTTCTTATTCTCCGTCAGTGATTACAATAAAGGTATTAAATCTCTTAAAATAAATAAAGCTCCTGGCTTGGATAAAATTCCTGCTCGTATAATTAAAAACTGTTCCTTTTCTCTACGCGAACCTCTGTTATACCTCTTCAACATCTGTCTCAAAACATCAACCTTCCCTGATGCACTTAAATCTACTATCATCACTCCAGTACCTAAAAAGGGTGACCTACAGAATATCTCCAATTACCGTCCTATTGCTACCCTCAATACTCTTGCGAAATTGTTCGAACGAATGATTTTTGACAAAATAAGTTCGTATACTTACAGTAACATTTCTACCCAACAACATGGGTTTACACGAGCTAGGTCTACAGTATCCAATCTGTCCTGTTTCCTTCATTCCCTTTCCTCCCTTCTACCCCAATGTGTGCAGGTAGACACTGTCTATACTGATATCCGCTCTGCTTTTGATTTGGTATCTCATGGTATTCTCCTGACAAAACTGCACCACTTTGGATTTCCTAATTCCCTCGTCAAACTCTTCGCATCCTATCTCTATCAGCGTAGGGTCTGTGTAAGATATAAAAATTCCCTCTCCAACTCCTATTATCCAACATCCTCTGTCCCTCAAGGAAGCTTGCTTGGTAATATATTTTTCCTAATAATGATTGACGGCATTACCAAAGTCATAAAGCATTCTTCCTTCCTCCTCTACGCCGATGACCTTAAAATTTATCGTCCCATTTCTTCTCCTCTTGATGTAACCCTTTTGCAGGAGGATCTTGACAGAATCCAGGAGTGGTTATCTCTAAACAAGCTATCTTTCTGTCCATCTAAATGTGAACTAGTTAGTTATTCTAGAAGGAAAAAACTTATTCCCAGCTCTTACTCTATCAATAACGTTGTTATCAAATCATTACAGAGTAAAAAAGACTTGGGAGTAACATTCAGTTCTGATCTCAGCTTTAATCTTCACTTAAATAACGTTAAAACATCCTGTTTCAAAAGCTTGGGTTTCATCATGCGCTCTCTTTACTCTGTACAAGATATTGACTCCCATCTTCTTCTTTTCAATGCTCTAATCCTATCCAAACTTAATTATGCAGTGGTAGTTTGGATGCCTCAAACTGATTGTGGAACTCACGCCCTGGAAACTGTTCAAGCATCTTTCTGTAGAAGACTTTTTTATAAAGTCAATGGCTTCTATCCTTCCTTTCCTAACAATATATCTTACTCAGATCTTCGCTGTCATCTATCTCTTCCGTCCATTTCCCAACATCACAAAAAAATCCTTCTACTTTTTATTTTCAAAATCCTGAACAACAAAATAGATTGTATGGAACTCTCTAACGCCTACTCCTACACAGTACCTATAAACAATACTCGCACGAGTAACCATACAACCTATTTTCATGTTCCTACCTCCTCTTTCTCTTCTTCCTCTCCTATTTTCAGATCCGCTGGCCTTTTCAATAACTTTTGCTCCACACTTGATCTGTCATCTCCTCTCAATACATATATCAGCCAGATAGAAAACATTTTGGAAATGTCCTAGATCATTAATATTAGTATGTAAGATTAAATTAGTATTAGTATTTGTAGGTACCTATGTAAATTATGCATAATATTTTTGTAAATGAGCATGATAATAAATAAAATAAATAAAAAAAAAAATAATAGTAGTAGCCTACTGCTGGAGTAAAGGGACTTTTCAGTCCTATGCGAGCAGTATAAATAAGCACTATTATTATTATTACTACACCTAAGCCTCAGATGTCAGCACAGGACAGAGAGGCATGGAGATCTGCAACATTGGAGAAAATTTCATTCAGGTGATCACCGCATTCACCGCTCAACGTTTCAAAATTGTCCTCATGTTGCATAAGCTCGTCTACAGGTATGCTGGGTTTTAGAATCTAGAGATCTAGACGGATTTGCGAACTCGGGACATAGTCCAAAGTCATACAACGTCACGGGATTCTATTCCAGTGTCATGGCTTTTATTATCCGTCTCCGAGCAAATTTTATTTGGATTTCCGCATGTACAAGTTACACATCTAGATCTAGACAGATATCTTTTATTCTATGAAGTACTATGAACGAAATAGAATCTATCTGATATATCTTATGTCAACATCTCCGTACTCCAGTTGAGCTACATATATCATTGGACCCCTCTTAATTTACTTTTTGTGGCCCATAATGTTTTTCCTTCCTAGTTTGGATGGGTTTTAGTTTTTAGTCGATCTACGGTAAAAATGGGTTTTGTGTCTTCTAGCTCATCTGATCAGGGACATACTACGACACAGACCACATGCGCCGAGTGTAGCAGTTGATTCATTGCTATGAAATAAGACGGTGCAGCAGTGAAAGACTCTCTTTTTTTTAGAAGCATAACTTGGTGAATTAAGTCATTAACTAGAGGAGATATAAATTAAGGAACGACATTTGTGACGAACTTTTTCCTCTGATT
>NW_007384111.1:0-4257 GCF_000475195.1 Diaphorina citri | reverse complement strand
TTTCGAGAAATTGGCCATCTGGTGGGATTTCTCGAATTCGCCACGTGTCCAGCTGTGTGACATTTGAACACTCGTAATCAGACAAATGGTCTCTCCATGCTGGGCTGACATCACTGGAGCGTATGATTTCGCGGAAGGTCAACTGTGAATAGAGCATTTGTACAGCCGAGTTTGCATAACAGGCGATGTTGGGGTTAAGCAATCCTCTCAGATTAAGAGTTTGAGGCTGAACTCTGCTTCGAGAAGGAGGAGCATCTTTCGTGGCCTGTGGATCATTTACACGTTCTTGAATTTGACCGATAGATCTGTGTACACACCATACACGGTCTTTGATGTAAGGCACTGCGGGAGAATCGGTCGCGGAACACTCGATAAGGGGGAGGTCACGTCTATATTCCGTGCGCAGTCGGTTGTATTCAATTAGAGCCTCTTTTTGGGCTTTCACCTCTCTGGGATTGAAGTTGATGAGGTGTAATCCACGTGACGATGTAACGCGAGACAAAGCTACATAGCTCTGTCCCACTGTGAATACAGCCTCACCAATATCCATCAGAACGGTCTTCAAACTGAGTCCCTGGCACTTATGTATGGTCACGGCATACGAGGTGGTGATGGGAAATTGTTGCCGATACACAAAGGCTCTGTCAAACAATTCAAACTTGGCGGTTACTCGCTCCAAGGTTCTAATAGTACCATTTTGAAAATGGATCTCCAATGAAGAAACTTCTGTTGGAGTATCCAAATCAAAATTCACCTTGGTGATGGTCCCAATCGCGGAGTTCACCAAGCCAATTGTGACATCGATGTTCCGACGTAGCATGATCCGTGCACCGAGTTTCACGACGATCTTCTTATCCATCCCCGCAGTCCGACTACAATCATCATCGTGTGTACTAAGAAATTTCTCAGCCTTGGTACGCTTTCGAGGGTCACAATCGAAAGAGTCCTTGGCAAGCAAAGTTATCGGCAGACCGGGAAGACGAGTCATAATTTCTTCGTTCAGACGAGCACACTGGTTTGTTGTGGAACAGAGGCAAACAGTGTCAGATGGCAAACTGGACAAATACTCTGCAACATTGCCGACTTTCTCTTGAACACTAGCACCATTGAGGGGAATACGTTTCTGAAGGAGAAACGCAACATCCCTAACGGTGATTTGTCCAAGCCGAACTCTACTCAACAACTCGGCGTATTCTGCGTCCTCAGCCTGGCGCATGTTGATAGTCAACTCGTCATACGTAAACAGCTCGGCCCATATATTGATCGAGGACAAAGCGCCAATGGAGGTCTGTAAACGATGAGCTCCGAGTTTTACAAATGGCGACTCCTCATGTACAGGTGGTAATTGCAGAAGGTCGCCAAACATCAGGAGGTGTTTCTTTCCAAACCATCCGTTTTCCTCGTCGACAGTATTGAATATTTCACACAGCCTCAAGTTGATGTACATCAAGGTCAAATTTGAGACCATGGAAATTTCGTCTATGATAAAAAGAACGACGTCCTTGAGCTCAAATCTCAACTGCTTCAGCATTTCGTCAGCTAGTGGTCGAAAACGAGGAGTTTTGCCATGTTCCACTGGCAGCTGGAAAACGCGATAGATCGTGAACCCATTGACATTGTACGCGCTCAATCCTGTTGGTGCCGAAATTGATGTTGGAGCCGAGAGAATTTCCTTCGTCCATTGGCTGAAGGTCTTAATCAGAAAACTCTTACCGGTACCTCCGACCCCGCTTACAAAATGAGAGAGCGGTCGCGCATTGTCACTGGTACTTGTGAGGCGAGCTTTTACAAACTCGAATACTCTCAACTGGTCGGCGTTGAGTCGAGCATGTAGTTCCTCAAATTGCGGCTCAATGTTGGCCGGGTCTTGGTAGTTGAGGACTTCTGGAATTGCATGCGGTTCGAAGGCAATGTTCTCAGGGTCATCAGGGTCAGCAGCAACCTCACCCATGTCTTCAGCTTCGATTTCCTCCACACGCGCTTGAATCTTCGCTCTTGCTTCATTAGCTTGATCAACGAGGGTCTGCAGTCGATCAGCATATTCAGAAGCAAGTTGCAATGAATCTTTTTCACGTATGAAAGACTCGGCATAGGTATCGCAATCTCCTTTTAACTCATCAGTCGAGCGCCAAGGCAGAAACATGAGGAGAAGAGCATAATAATATTTTTCAGGGTCTTGTTGCGGACTATACTTGTAATGATTGATTAGGCAAGGCGTTGTTCGCCGAATCAAAAACTTACCATTTGGAAGTTTGTAAGTTTCACGATTATCAGATTTCAACATGGATGTACACAGATTAAACCATCTCACAAGGTCATAGAGACACATTTCGTCAAGCTCATCTGGTCGGTTAGGGTAGTGATCATCAACCCAAGACTCATAGAAAATGTCTGTAGAATCCTTGTCCAGTGTCTGTATTCTATTCTATTCTATTCTATTCTATTCTATTCTTGTATTCTATTCTATTCTATTCCAGACATTCAGAAGGTGTCCATCCCGAAGCCGTTTCTTGCGAATCATGGCCACGTCCAACCATTTGATGGTTGTGTCCGGATCGGTGCCGTACAACGGAATGCCTAACAAGGTATCTGCTGCCTCCAGTGAACCACATTCCCTGTTGTTTAGAGCTCGTAGACCAACGTTGTAGAGCCTGGACACTAGTGACTTGGTTGAATTCATTTCATCAAATACTTCATTGATATGCGTCTGTTCAGATTTGGTCGTGTACTTGGTGACATACCAATGAAGGAGCGCTGTTTTTTCACCCACGAACTGCAAGTCGACATTTCCATTCCAGGCCAGAAGCACAGCAGGGTTGTAATCGTTTATGGTTCTTTCTTGGGGAGTTCGCGGCAAATCGTAGAGTCTTGAATTGGAACGCAAAGATTTTCTACCGGCCACGGATTCCACAATATCACGAACAACAAGGTCGTCTGTAACGGGCCGCGGGAATCCAAAACGACACACCTTACAGAAGCCCAACTTTGTTTTTTTGTTCCTCAAGCAGTAGGAATTGTGATGATGGGTCTGGTAGTTGGTCACTCTGTAGTACAAAGTTGGACTGGTGGTCGTATCAGGAAGACTGCATGATGCGTACTTGAGGATAAACTTGGCCACATCTTCCTGCGTAGACGAGCCGATTACCGGAGCATCCTTCACCCATAAGAGTGTGTGGAAATGCTGGAGTCCTCGAGATTGATATTCTCTTCTATAGAAGTAGTGGGTAACTTTACCCAAAGGTGCTGCATCGGACACAATAAAATCAAGCATGGCCATGAACTTGAGATGAATGAAACGGGAAGAGCTGACCGGGTCTAGGGCTACCAACTCACTCGTTGACTTTGTCTCGATGCCGGGCACGGTCGCGTCCACTTGTTTAATATAGAGAGCCAGGTCGTCCCAATTCCACTCACTAGGGCTCAGCGTTAGAAACCAGGTCGCAGGTCCATAATGATGAGCCATGCAATTCACATCGTTGCGCGGTTGAACCCAATACTGGGAGGCTCACATATGTTCAAGGAGTTGAACAGGGTTGTAAACAGGAGATATTTACACGGAAACCATCTTGAGCAGCCAGGTTACCAAATCTGAATCTGTAACAAACAGTAGAACTTTTATTAGTTTGTTTACTTATTGTTCACTAGAGATTACTTGACTTTATCTCAATTTTATTTGAAAATTTCAGAATTTACTGACAATTACCTTCTAACATAAGGATGGGGATCCAAATAATCAGTACATAGTGCAGCTAACTGTACTGAATGAACAGAGTACAATAGACGTGTTGCGCAACTTTGCGAATATTGATGTGAGGTTTCCTTCAAGGTCACCCGACGCAATACTCGCCAAACAACTACCAGCAGTCAGAGCCGTCTTGAATCCCGTGACATTCAGCTTGTGGAATATACCTTGCTGCAGTTGACGGAAATTAGCATCGTGCAGCAGGTAAAACAAGTACTGCTGATTTAACCGAAACTGTGGGTGTTTGGAGAGGAGACGAGACTTGATGAACTCTGCAGAAGTAAGCTTCGTAGTTCTTCCAGGATGGAACTGTCCAAACTGTCCTTCTGGAAAGAGGTCAGGAAAGCAAAGAAGGTCAATGTTTTTACTCTGATGGTCCAGCGGTGCTTCGTTAATCTTCAACATTTGGTACAGTTCCGTGGAATCTTTGAAGGTCTTAGCTTCGTGCAGGGCATGGATTGTGTAATGCGTTTCATCCGCTTCCCAGTCTTCAGCCGTCACTTGCGTCAGCATGG
>NW_007384110.1:0-4264 GCF_000475195.1 Diaphorina citri | reverse complement strand
GAAACTAACGTCCTTTGACGGTGCACAAGGTTTTTCCAGCTGTGTAACAGTTGCTCGTTGTTGTATTGGGTTAGTTTCCATCTAACTTAATAAACAACATAATTGTGTTTGCCCTATTCATTTCATATCATGATAACATAGGAACGTCTCTCTCTCTCCTTGCAATAACATTCCCCTCCTCTGTCTCACACCCTTTGCCCTAAAATAACAACCCTGCCCTCTCTCTTTCTCTCCCTCCCTCTCCCAGGAGTTAAAATAACAAAGTATCTACATACTAGTAGAAAATGTAGAGATGTTTAACTTATTGTATAAAAACCATACGAAACAAAATATTTACCGACTTACAGAAAAGTTCAGAAACTTGCATCGAACGAACTTCTGCTGCTACTTCGACTTTGGACGTATGGCCCATCATACCTGGTCTTGAAGCGATGAGTGTGTATTCATTAAAATATCTACCTTACTTCTATGTCTATTTTGCACCCATGTATTTAACTATGTATGTATATATTTAACGCAGTAAATACCTACTAGTAAAGTAAGGCGGACGTAAGACTCCCAACCGGACGTAAGACATTAGGCACGGCTATTGGCCAAAGGACTTACATTGTATAAAAACCATACGAAACAAAATATTTACCGACTTACAGAAAAGTTCAGAAACTTGCATCGAACGAACTTCTGCTGCTACTTCAACTTTGGACGTATGGCCCATCATACCTGGTCTTAAGAATGTTTATAAATTATAAGAGATCTATTATTATCTTCTCGTTAATTTTCATCACATTGTGTCTTTTCTCAAATATTATGTTTAGTTGCCTTAATATTAGAGCAATATATGAATGGTTTTTATGTTCTCGTTAATTTTCATCATATTGTGTTTTTTCTCAAATATTATGTTTAGTTGCCTTAATATTAGAGCAATATGAATGGTTTTGATGTTCTCGTTAATTTTCATCATATTGTGTTTTTTCTCAAATATTATGTTTAGTTGCCTTAATATTAGAGCAATATGAATGGTTTTGGTTTTAAAGAACTCGATTGGATTTACTTGGTTCACAAATGTTGCAGAATTTCGCAAACACCGGAGCTACTATTTATAAAGATATATTGGACATATTTGTGTAAACTCAAACATATTTGTGTTCTCGTTAGTTTTATAATCACATATACCGGAGCTACTATTTATAAAGATATATTGGACATATTTGTGTAAACTCAAACATATTTGTGTTCTCGTTAGTTTTATAATCACATATGTGTTGACCATAACAAATGAAATAAGGCTTAACCCTTTCCAACTCTCATGGTGTGGTCGCAAACTCCGCTCTTGAGAAGGCAACAAAATTGTCGCGACCGAATATTTGGGGTTAAAGATTGGTTCTTCGTTAAAGTAAATCTTTGCGGTTTAGGATTTACCTATGGCACCAGTGAAAATTTTGAGAAAAATATGGGTCTAAATAAGGTCCCTTGAGGAATTCCTAAAACATTGAGAAATAAAAATAATGGATGAGAATAAATTCATTAGAAGGACCACCACAATGTAAAAGACAATTTTTTAGAGATAACTTGCTTTTAAAGTGCTTACATATGTGTTGACCATAACAAATGAAATAAGGCTTAACCCTTTCCAACTCTCATGGTGTGGTCGCAAACTCCGCTCTTGAGAAGGCAAAAAAATTGTTGCGACCGAATATTTGGGGTTAAAGATCGGTTCTTCGTTAAAGTAAACCTTTGCGGTTTAGGATTTACCTATGGTACCAGTGAAAATTTTGAGGAAAATATGGGTCTAAATAAGGTCCCTTGAGGAATTCCTAAAATATTGAGAAATAAAAATAATGGATGAGAATAAATTCATTAGAAGGACCACCACAATGTAAAAGACAATTTTTTAGAGATAACTTGCTTTTAAAGTGCTTATAATCTTGTGAAAAATTGAAGATCAATTGATTGGAGAGACGAAATCAAAAGCCATTGACAAGTCTTTTAGTGTCTCCTTTCACAAAGAGCTAGGTCATTTTATAGTCATTAGTTATTATTATTACTTTCCATCTACCTATGTAGGTTTAATTATAATCTTGTGAAAAATTGAAGATCAATTGATTGGAGAGACGAAATCAAAAGCCATTGACAAGTCTTTTAGTGTCTCCTTTCACAAAGGGGTCATTTTATAGTCATTAGTTATTATTATTACTTTCCGTCTACCTATGTAGGTTTAAGTGTATGTATTTCCATTTTTTATACTGGGTCATCTTGACACGAAATTAACGTATTACAGGCCAGAAGGTCTAAAGGTCTGTCTAATCTACAGTTGACCCTAATATAAAAAGACTACCACCGACTGTATCAGTACCTACCTACCTACCATCTTTCTATCAAGCACCTTTTTTTTTTTAAGAATCCATTTTTCCTCTCTTGAAAGGGTTGAATTTGAAAAACTCCACTTTGGTCTTGCTCTAACACGTTCAAAGAAATTGACCAGAACTTGATTTCTAGTGGTGTGTTTTATAATACAGATATTATATCTAATTGGCGGCCATTTTTTATTGAGTTCTAAACAAACATTTTATATGTAATGTTTTTATAATACAGATATTATATCTAATTGGCGGCCATTTTTTATTGAGTTCTAAACAAACATTTTATATGTAATGTGTAGCTTGTACAGCGTAGGGGATATATCTGTGAATTATATTAGATATACAGGGTAGGTCACTAGATTCGTAGGGCGACTATGTGTGGAAGAATGATAAGAGGAAACGACATCTCCACCAACGAATGGTTTCACGTTATTAATGATACAAAGGAGCAACTGACGTCTCCACTAGCAATTACAAGTGAATATGCAAAGAGAAAACAACATCTCCACCAACAAAATTTCACTCTCGTTATAAAGGGAACAAAAGAGTAAATGTAAATGACATCTCCACTCATAAATTACCTATCCATAGGTTTATACAAAGGAGCAAACGACATCTCCATATAACGACATCTAAATGACATATTCACTGGTTTCTACAAAGGGTAAATGACATCTCCACTAATCAACATTACACCCCGTACACCATGGTACATATCGGAATATCGCTCGCTCTGTATGGGGACATAAAAGTTTAATCGCTGCGAATTTATTAATGTGACATGACATATTCACTGGTTTCTACAAAGGGTAAATGACATCTCCACTAATCAACATTACACCCCGTACACCATGGTACATATCGGAATATCGCTCGCTCTGTATGGGGACATAAAAGTTTAATCGCTGCGAATTTATTAATGTGACAAAAAGTTATGTGTTCATTATTATTACCAGTGCCATTAATAAAACATAATAATAATAACTTGTTTGGTAGATATTAGTAGAAGAGAGAGAGAGAACAAAAAAAAAAAGCTGTTTGATTTTTCACACTTTGAGCGCATAACTTGTTTGGTAGATATTAGTAGAAGAGAGAGAGAGAGAACAAAAAAAAGCTGTTTGATTTTTCACACTTTGAGCGCATTGTTTTTAATGTGACAAAAAGTTATGTGTTCATTATTATTACCAGTGCCATTAATAAAACATAATAATAATAACTTGTTTGGTAGATATTAGTAAAAGAGAGAGAGAGAACAGAAAAAAAGCTGTTTGATTTTTCACACTTTGAGCGCATTGTTTTTTCTTCTTCTTCTTCTTCTTCTTCTTCTTCTTCTTCTTCTTCTTCTTCTTCTTCTTTTTCTTTTCGTACTCGTTTCTTCTGAGTTTTGGTACCGGTTTGTCTGCCGAGAACTTCAATTTTATTATTGTTCTTCGACTCTCGCTCTCTCTCTCTCTCTCTCTCTCTCTTCTTCTTCTTCTTCTTCTTCTCCTCTCTTTAGTTTTTTAAACATCGTGGCTTTTTTCTTGACGATTCTATTTGTTAACAATGTTCAACTAGAGGCTAAATTTTTATGTTGCTACTGAGACACGAACCTGAGCCCCTCGGATTTCGGGTCCAACGTTCTACCTACCTTGGAGCTATTTGGGCTCCTTTATCCTATTCTACATAAATATTATCTAAAGAATATTACATTGTTGACGACTGAGTCCATGCAAAATAAAACCATTCTAATTTATATATTATTACATCCGATAATTTAGGGACAGATGGGGCAAAAGAATTCGAAAGAGATGCCCCTCAGTCAGTTTTTGACCCTCGTGGAGCCTCAGCAAATAAAGTCCACAACTATTATCAGAAATCAATTAAGATGCCTGTACAGTGATAACCAAATACAATAGACACTA
>NW_007384109.1:0-4264 GCF_000475195.1 Diaphorina citri | reverse complement strand
CGAAATTTCCATTCCGAAGTGTCGGGTTTCACCACAAAAGGTTCCTGGAAAAGTGACATTTCCACGTGAAATATTTTAATATTGTTTTCCAAGGTTAAATAAGTTAATTCCTTAGAGTGGTGCTAAAGTAAGGTTTTTGCTGACGGAGGTTTTATCCTCCATTCGCCGAAAAGTTAAACGCCTCCTCAGGAAATTATGATGAGTTTCAACGCGACAATGTAAGCAAACCTAGTTAATTTGAAAAAAGAAAAATTGCCTCACGACTGAGTTCAGTGAATACACATAACTACAAGAGGAAGAAATTAAAAGGAACTTCAGGAGGGGAGGAAAGGGAAGAGAGCTTGCATTTGATGGGATTATATTCTTCGTACTTGTCCCCGGAAATTCAGACAAGGTTCAAGAGATCGAACCAAGTATAGCCATAACCAACGAATCTTGTATTGAAGGCCTACAGATCACAGATTAAAGGGACCTCCCAATTTCGTAGTTACAGGCCATTAGCCCAACAGATCTGACAGTACCAATCTCCTTCCACAACTTCGGTGTTTCCACAGACCACCAACATGGATTGAAGAAAATATCCCCCGATTAATATTTCATTCAGAAATTTTTTTATAATTATAATAAAAATATTTTTAATAGCATTCCTTTTGGAAGAAAACTTTATGTATGTAGGTTGGAAATTAGCTGGAAATACTTCATGTACCGTGCGTCCCAAAAGCCCGTGTTACAAACTGAGGATCAGATTCTCAAATGTTGGTTGGGCTCAGGAAAGAAGTACAGTTGATTTTAAATCTGAAACAAAAGAATGGAAGAGAACAAAATTAGACAAAAGTTCCTGAGTTTTAACTTCAAACTCTGGGGGGAAAGGCTAGCAGCAAGCGCTTGTCCAGATGGTCACCCATTCGGATACCAACCACGCAAAACGTTTCTCCATTGATCCATCGGGAACAAAGAATGGAAGAGAACAAAATTAGACAAAAGTTCCTGAATTTTAACTTCAAACTCTGGGGGGAAAGGCTAGCAGCAAGCGCTTGTCCAGATGGTCACCCATTCGGATACCAACCAGGCAAAACGTTTCTCCATTGATCCATCGGGAACTGGTCCATTCAAATTCATTGCTACGATGAGACTCTCATCATGAGAGAAATTACAAAAACATACAAATTATAAAATTGTTTGTTGAAAATTTCTCCCTATCTCTTACCATATGATTTCCCTACCCTAACATGTAGACTAAATAGATTCGCATTTCCCTATCGATTACTTGTTAAGTAGGTAGGATATACATATTTATTCTTATTGTTAAAATCAGCATAAAAGGAGAAGAAAAAATGTAGAAGAAAACATAAACGTGGAGTCTGAATGAAAATGTATAGGAAATAAAGTGAAGAGAGAATAGTGGAGGAGATGGTGGTAGTGGGTGTGGGTAAAAAATATTATACAGGGAGGACAAGTCAAACATATCCACTTCTTCCCCCGGGACAGATAACCTCTGTCCCATAATTTCAAATCAGATCACCAATCGACGATCTTCGACATTACTTAACATACCTACCTGTGCTAAATTTACAGATATTTTAACAATAAAATTTCAAAAATACCTACATAGTATGTAAAATATAAAGATTTTAGAAAAAAAGGGGGGTAGATACACCATCACCCTGTATTAACGGGTAAGTGGAGATATTATTTACTTATTCTTTGGATTCTTATTTTCCTTCCTCCCTCTCTCCCTCACCTACGAGTATTTTCCTTTCATTCACTCCATCATCATTTTCTTTTCTCCACTTCTGTCTCCCTCCCTCTCCCTCCCTCCCTCTCTCCCTCACCTACGAGTATTTTCCTTTCATTCACTCCATCATCATTTTCTTTTCTCCACTTCTGTCTCCCTCCCTCTCCCTCTCCCTCTCTCTCTCACACACACTCCTATAGCTTTTCAGGGATATTATTTACATTTTGAATTATCTTCTCAGGGAGGGACGGAGGGAGAGAGAGAGAGGGAGGAAAAAGAAAGAGGTAAAGATAAGCCAGACAACGCGTATAATGGAGAGTGAGAGAATGGAGAGATTTTGATTTTGAGCTGTCAAGAAAGAGAGAGAAGGAGAGAAAGAGAGAGAGAAGGAGAAAGGTAGAGAAGGAAGGAGAGACAAAGAGAGGGAAGGAAAGAGAGAGAGAGAGAAAGAGAGGGAGGGAAAGGGAGAATGATGTGAGAACAAATTGTCATTTATTCCATTTCCCTCATGAGTAGAACATATCCACTTCTTCCCCCGGGACAGAGGTTAAATGGAAAATAATTTCAAATCAGATCACCAATCGACGATCTTCGACATTACCTAACGTACCTACCTGTGCTAAATTTACAGATATTTTAACAATAAAATTTCAAAAAACCTACATAGTATGTAAAATATAAAGATTTTAGAAAAAGGGGGGGTAGATACCTACAAAATCACCCTGTATTAACGGGTAAGTGGAGATATTATTTACTTATTCTTTGGATTCTTATTTTCTCTCCTCCCTCTCTCCCTCACCTATTTTCCTTTCATTCACTCCATCATCATTTTCTTTTCTCCACTTCTGTCTCCCTCCCTCTCCCTCTCTCCCTCTCCCCCCCCCCTCTCTCTCTCTCTCTCTCACTCCTATAGCTTTTCAGGGATATTATTTACATTTTGAATTATCTTCTCAGGGAGGGACGGAGGGAGAGAGAGAGGGAAGGAAAAAGAAAGAGGTAGAGATAAGCCAGAGAACGCGTATAATAGAGAGTGAGAGAATGGAGAGATTTTGATTTTGAGCTGTCAAGAAAGAGAGATAGGAAGGGAGAGAAGGAAGGAAAGAGAGAAAGAGAGAGAGAGAAGGAGGAAGAGAAGGAGAGAGGTAGAGAAGGAAGGAGAGACAAAGAGAGAGGAAGAGAGGGAAGGAAAGAGAGAGGGAGGGAAAGAGAGAATGATGTGAGAACAAATTGTCATTTATTCCATTTCCTTCATGAGTAGGTATAGGTAACACCATAAAACCATACAAAACCCTCAGATATGGTTTCTGTGATAAAAACATACCTTCTAAAAAAAGAGAAAAAAAAACAAACAAACGAAGCGAGCTCTAAGTTTTACCTTCAATTGTCTCACAAACGGCCACCAATCCAGATGCATACCACGGTTTCCGTTATTTAACGCCAGTGTTCTAGTAAATACCTACAACATCTTACATCTCGAAATTCTCAAAGCAACTTCGTCTTCCTTGTTCTTCTTTTGCATAGTTCCAAGAAAACATAAATGTCGAGATATGCAAATTGAATGGGGTAATACCCGGAAGAACCGGGTCTCCATAGAAGATTCTGTCTCATTGTTTTTCACAGGCATGTAAATTTCTCGGTAGTCGTTAAAGAGTCAACTTTTCGCTCACTGCTTCACCACAGCCATCCGGGCGTAGGAAATGTGCAACTTTCGCCCGACTGCACCCTCCGGGGAGGAAATCATTAGTTTAATGACAAGCTCAGGCAAAATGACAATGGAAGGAAAAATATTCTTACGTCAGAAAATATGAAGAGACAGAAGCTTGTCTACATGATACTCGTTGTCATATTTTCTACACGGAGAAGAAGGAGGAGGAAGAGGAGGCAAGGAAAATGGATGGTGGAGGAGAAGGAGGAAGAGGAGGACGATGGAAAATGCGAAAAACGAACACGGATAAGGGGAGAAGAAAACCCCTTTAGTGACAATAGAAAATATGTTAGCTGAAATTCGTAAGGAAAACACATCAGTGGCTGTGCTAGATATCACATTAGATATTAGGACGAGAAAAAAGTCGTTCAGCTCTGCAATTTGCATACAGGGTGGATGAGATTGACAGACTTACCTCACTCCATTAGAGCTCACTTATTGACTGATCTGAATTAATATCGTTAAAGTGAGTCTACTGAACATATCCACTTCTTCCCCCGGGACAGAGGTTAAATGGAAAATAATTTCAAATCAGATCACCAATCGACGATCTTCGACATTACCTAGTGTGCTAAATTTACAGATACCTTAACAATAAAATTTCAAAAATACCTACATATGTAGTATGTAAAATATAAAGATTTTAGAAAAAAGGGGGGTAGATACACCATCACCCTGTATTAACGGGTAAGTGGTATATTATTTACTTATTCTTTGGATTCTTATTTTCCTTCCTCCCTCTCTCCCTCACCTACGAGTATTTTCCTTTCATTCACTCCATCATCATTTTCTTTTCTCCACTTCTGTCTCCCTCCCTCTCCCTC
>NW_007384108.1:0-4266 GCF_000475195.1 Diaphorina citri | reverse complement strand
CAATCCCAATAAACCGATTAGGGGCGAGCCACGCCACAGGCAAAACATTTTGAAAATTTTGGTCTACATTTTTTTAAAGGCTTTAATGGCAGGATTCCCACTTAGTGAGCTCTTTCACCCAACCGGAATCTTCAGACTGGAAATTCTAATCTTCAGGCTTCGGACGAGAAATTTTTCAAGTGTAAACCATGATTAGGGAGCCCGTACAATATCGTCTCACGTTATGGCCACCCCTGTTATAGACAGTGCGATCAATCATGAGGCGTGAAACCACAAGATGAACCAGACTAGAAGTTGAGTGGCAGAGTCACCGATATGATATACGGCAATTCTGAATATAACATACCTACGCTAATAGTGATGTTGCCAAGATACATTCATTGGCGAAAAAAATCGCTTGAATGATTCTAAGAAGTTGAACTTAATGGGACACTGTTGTTTTCAACATTGGGAAATTTCAATTTTCAAAGTGCTAATTTATTTTCAGAATTATGTATCTTCAGTGGTTGGGGGATACGGAAATGGAAGGAAATAGTTATTGAACAATGCAATATCGTATTTTATTACTGTTTTAGACTGCAATTGAACTATCATATTGAATCCAATGGTTTACAAAAACTGCTTTGCTGTGCTGCGTGACTGTGCTGCGTAGCTGTGTCTCAATGTGCGCCGGGCCTTATTGTGGTCAAATTCTCAAATTATATGTGTCCAACGACATTGATGTTGGACATGTGGCCTGAAATCAACAAATCTTTCATTCACCATGTCTAGTAATGGGCGTATTTTGGCAAACCTATCATTCGGATCCAAGAGATCATCAAAAAATCAGCAAAAAGAAAGTCAACAACCTTTGAAATTTCTTGACAACTTAAGCCCGAACGAAAGGAACCATAAAATTTTGTATTTATTGGACTTTCTCGTAGCGTTGGATTTTTTTTTTTTTTTTTTTTTACCTTTACCCCACAACTTCAAACTTACCTGCAAGCATGTGCTCTTTGAAATGAACTCTTGGGAAGATGATCACGGGAGGGAGGGAGTTTCCCGAGGCACTGATTATGCAACAAGTTGTTACATGCGTACCTCTCTCGCCACTGGTTGCTGTGTTGACCTGGCTTATTCCCTTTTCAGCTACAACCTTTGGAGGCTTTTGAACAGTGGAAGTACAGGTTTCATCAAGGTTGTAGATTCGAGTACCATCTGCGAATTCTGGATATCTGGATAAAACATTCTTCAGGTTGACAAAGAATTGTTGGCATGTGTTTCGATTGAAGCTGGTAGCTCTGGAGAGTGAACAGCCTTCTGGAGTTGAAGTACAGGTTTCATCAAGGTTGTAGATTCGAGTACCATCTGCGAATTCTGGATATCTGGATAAAACATTCTTCAGGTTGACAAAGAACTGTTGGCATGTGTTTCGATTGAAGCTGGTAGCTCTGGAGAGTGAACAGCCTTCTGGAGTTCGCAATGAGAGGGTAGGGTGTCTTTGCATAAATCCGTAATACCAATCAATCCCAGCTCTTCCATTCTCATCCCAGCTCTTTGGGTACGTCAGATTGTTGCGTTGAGCCAATTCTTTGGCGAGCTTGCATATTTCTACTATGGGCAACCCGTAGAACATTTTGGAGCAAGTGATTACATAAGAAGCCAGTTCATCTTCTTGGGCATCACTGAACACTTTGCTTACTGCATAGTTGGGCTTCATCGTGATCTTTTCATCTGGACCAGCTTTCTTTTGCTTTTGTACGTATCTTCCCAGAGTTTGAAACTTGAGGCCTTTCTCTTCAGCAACAGAACGGATGCTTAGACCATTCAGGACTAGATTCACAGCTTCCTGCATGGTTTCCTCAGAGAAGGAACCCATCTCCGCTTCACCACAAATAAATCACGATTTAGATTTTTATAGTTGAATCTTACCTATTTAGTCTTGGAGTAATATCCTCCAGGGATTTTCCTCCAAAAGTTATTTGACAGTATATATGAAACTTCACCAAGGTATCAGATATAAATGTGATTTGTGTTCAAAGGGATTTTCCTCCAAAAGTTATTTGACAGTATATATGAAACTTCACCAAGGTATCAGATATAAATGTGATTTGTGTTCAAAGGGATTTTCCTCCAAAAGTTATTTGACAGTATATATGAAACTTCACCAAGGTATCAGATATAAATGTGATTTGTGTTCAAAGGGATTTTCCTCCAAAAGTTATTTGACAGTATATATGAAACTTCACCAAGGTATCAGATATAAATGTGATTTGTGTTCAAAGGGATTTTCCTCCAAAAGTTATTTGACAGTATATATGAAACTTCACCAAGGTATCAGATATAAATGTGATTTGTGTTCAAAGGGATTTTCCTCCAAAAGTTATTTGACAGTATATATGAAACTTCACCAAGGTATCAGATATAAATGTGATTTGTGTTCAAAGGGATTTTCCTCCAAAAGTTATTTGACAGTATATATGAAACTTCACCAAGGTATCAGATATAAATGTGATTTGTGTTCAAAGGGATTTTCCTCCAAAAGTTATTTGACAGTATATATGAAACTTCACCAAGGTATCAGATATAAATGTGATTTGTGTTCAAAGGGATTTTCCTCCAAAAGTTATTTGACAGTATATATGAAACTTCACCAAGGTATCAGATATAAATGTGATTTGTGTTCAAAGGGATTTTCCTCCAAAAGTTATTTGACAGTATATATGAAACTTCACCAAGGTATCAGATATAAATGTGATTTGTGTTCAAAGGGATTTTCCTCCAAAAGTTATTTGACAGTATATATGAAACTTCACCAAGGTATCAGATATAAATGTGATTTGTGTTCAAAGGGATTTTCCTCCAAAAGTTATTTGACAGTATATATGAAACTTCACCAAGGTATCAGATATAAATGTGATTTGTGTTCAAAGGGATTTTCCTCCAAAAGTTATTTGACAGTATATATGAAACTTCACCAAGGTATCAGATATAAATGTGATTTGTGTTCAAAGGGATTTTCCTCCAAAAGTTATTTGACAGTATATATGAAACTTCACCAAGGTATCAGATATAAATGTGATTTGTGTTCAAAGGGATTTTCCTCCAAAAGTTATTTGACAGTATATATGAAACTTCACCAAGGTATCAGATATAAATGTGATTTGTGTTCAAAGGGATTTTCCTCCAAAAGTTATTTGACAGTATATATGAAACTTCACCAAGGTATCAGATATAAATGTGATTTGTGTTCAAAGGGATTTTCCTCCAAAAGTTATTTGACAGTATATATGAAACTTCACCAAGGTATCAGATATAAATGTGATTTGTGTTCAAAGGGATTTTCCTCCAAAAGTTATTTGACAGTATATATGAAACTTCACCAAGGTATCAGATATAAATGTGATTTGTGTTCAAAGGGATTTTCCTCCAAAAGTTATTTGACAGTATATATGAAACTTCACCAAGGTATCAGATATAAATGTGATTTGTGTTCAAAGGGATTTTCCTCCAAAAGTTATTTGACAGTATATATGAAACTTCACCAAGGTATCAGATATAAATGTGATTTGTGTTCAAAGGGATTTTCCTCCAAAAGTTATTTGACAGTATATATGAAACTTCACCAAGGTATCAGATATAAATGTGATTTGTGTTCAAAGGGATTTTCCTCCAAAAGTTATTTGACAGTATATATGAAACTTCACCAAGGTATCAGATATAAATGTGATTTGTGTTCAAAGGGATTTTCCTCCAAAAGTTATTTGACAGTACATATGAAACTTCACCAAGGTATCAGATATATAAATGTGATTTGTGTTCAAAGGGATTTTCCTCCAAAAGTTATTTGACAGTACATATGAAACTTCACCAAGGTATCAGATATAAATGTGATTTGTGTTCAAAGGGATTTTCCTCCAAAAGTTATTTGACAGTATATATGAAACTTCACCAAGGTATCAGATATAAATGTGATTTGTGTTCAAAGGGAATTTCCTCCAAAAGTTATTTGACAGTATATATGAAACTTCACCAAGGTATCAGATATAAATGTGATTTGTGTTCAAAGGGATTTTCCTCCAAAAGTTATTTGACAGTACATATGAAACTTCACCAAGGTATCAGATATAAATGTGATTTGTGTTCAAAGGGATTTTCCTCCAAAAGTTATTTGACAGTACATATGAAACTTCACCAAGGTATCAGATAAAGATTTCTCAGTTCCGTAACAAATTCCATTATGTTTTGGTCTGGGCTCTGCCTCTTGGTGAAGAATCGATTTCTTTC
>NW_007384107.1:0-4267 GCF_000475195.1 Diaphorina citri | reverse complement strand
AAAAAAAAAAAAAAAAAAAAAAAAAAAACGATTTTGAACAAACAGAGAATAAATATACAAGAATAACAAAAATAATCTTGCTGACAATGGGAGCTCAACAAAGGCCTTTGAGAAGGGTGAAAATGAAAACTTGAAGAATTAAAAAGATATAAAAGGAGAAAGAAAAATCAAACGAATTGAACATACAGGATGCCCTGCTAAACCTTGTTGTACAGGAGCTTGGAATTAAAAGACTAATAATATTTAATCGTTAGAAATACTTCAGTACTTTATAATTAGTACCTATGTCCTATGGCCTATAAAAATTCTTGCATTCAAGATTAATAGAAGCCGAAATTCCGAAATAGAGGAAGAGAAAAATTCCATTGATTTGATTCCTAAAGAAGTATAGAAAAATTGTGGATGTGCCAAAACTCCAGTGATTTGATTTAAAGTAAATTGAAAATTGGTGGATGTTCCAAAACTCCCGTGGCTTGATTTAAAGTCTTGAACATACAGGATGCCCTGCTAAACCTTGTTGTACAGGAGCTTGGAATTAAAAGACTAATAATATTTAATCGTTAGAAATACTTCACTACTTTATAATTAGTACCTATGGCCTATAAAAATTCTTGCATTCAAGATTAATTGAATCCGAAATGGAGGAAGAGAAAAATTCCATTGATTTGATTCCTAAAGAAGTATAGAAAAATGGTGGATGTGCCAAAACTCCAGTGACTTGATTTAAAGTAAATTGAAAATTGGTGGATGTGCCAAAACTCCAGTGATTTGATTTAAAGTAAATTGAAAATTGGTGGATGTGAAAAGTGATTTTTAGCCCATGGTCTGTACGTAACGTACGTACGCACTACAGGTTTAAATGGGAAAAAGTAGAAAGTTGTGGACAAAATAATTATCTCAAGAACCATTTGTCGTAGAGAAATAGCAACTCGTGTTCATGCCTATTCGATAGAGTTGGATGTTGGACCCCTTACAAAATTCGAACAAAAGACAAATAAAATTATACCCTCTCCCTAAGGGGCCAAAACTAGTGTGTAAGCCTGACCCTCATCCATAATGACCGGGCCAAAACTTTCGTTATCATAATTACTATTGATTCCTTCGTTGACATGACAGGCAAAAGTTTCACTCGAAAGTTTGCTTCTTCAGTTAAATTCACCACTAGGTGCTTATAGTCGTAAAGGTTATACGTGTAGACTGAATATATTAAGAACTTTCAAGTCTATAAATAACACGGGATTATGAATATTTCAAATCAAGAAAGACCGCAGGTGTGATCACCGATCTCATGTTCTATTTATGCCGCGAATCCGGGTTCAATAAATTCCAGAATTCCTGGTTTCACTCCCTATAACCTAGGTAATAACCATTTTCTCCGTAGCAAAGCTTGGAGCAAAACTGTCCCAACATCCCAACAAGTGTAGGTAGGTATTCAATTACGTATATTGAATGCATTAGGATCAAGTAAAATTTATTATGTGGACATTGTAGGCACCTAACCACCCTCTTACGAAGGTAGGTATTTCATTTTCCCAATCAAATTAATTGATTTGGTAGGCATTTTCCCATCTTCATTTACCTACAAGTTTGTAGTGACACTTCAAGTTCAGAAACAAATTGTGTCCAACGTTTCAATTTTCTCTTACACCATTAACAAAAGTTAATAGAGCCAGCCTAGTTAGCTTGGTTGGTGGCGCGTCTGCCTTGTAAGCGCTAGGCCGCGGGTTCGATTCCCGCCCGGGGCGGATTTCATCCTGATGGGATAATGTTCGTTCTCGGAACGGCTGGCTTTCCTCCTATCCTGTCTTCCTTCTTTCTTCGATTTCGGGACGATAAGACCCTAGCAGTTACAGTTCCCTCTGTCAAACCTCTTTTTTTTAAGTATAGATAGGTAAATGAATCAATAATTGATTATCTCGTAAATGGTGGAAAACCGTAAACGGAAAGGAAAAATCCATATCACCAAAAAAAAGATACGTAATTTGGAAAAAAAATTTCCATCAATCAAGGGGCCTCACATTTTTCTCAAATGACCAGTTTCCTCAATTATCCAGGTTCGACTGTACAACACAAGATATATTTTATTATTATTAATTCTAAATTGTTTTATTGTTCAAGACACGGCTGTAGACATTCGTTTATTGTTTGCGATTTTCCTTTCATTTCGAAGTCTTATTGAATCCTTGACCTTTGTAAAATCAGCGTAAGTCTAAGTGGAGAGCTTAACCTGGGATTTAAAATTGTGATTTAAAATAAACACCTCTCTTGTTTAAGCTTTCTGTCTATTGAATATGTTTTTATGTCACGGTCAATGTCTTGGACTGCCGCTTTTCTACGATTTTTCCCCATTAATAAACTTTAATGTGAAGAAAGATACCTAGATTACCCGCTTTCTTAGAAGTTACCATCTTTACGATGTACTGTATGGGAGAGTGTTATGTATTGTAATCATTTATTAAAAAAGTAAAATGAACATGAAATTTCTTAAACCTAAAATAAAGTTTTCTCTTAAAAGCAAGTGAAGTTATCAAACGTATAGACCCCGAAACATACACCAAAAGCACTCAAATGAATAAGAGATGGAAACTCCAACAAACAATTTCGAACGTTGTCCGTAACATATCACCTGCTCACCTATGCATGGTAATTTCACTGTGATTTATAATTGAAACCGTGAGCTATATAATTTATAATCACACTGATATGTGTGTAATAGGCAGGACTGTGCAGTGTGCATTCTATTCTATTCTAGATACCTATTCTATTCTAGAGGTTCCCAATCTGTAAGAATTTCTGGTGGTACCTACGCGAAGAGATTTGAAAACCCCATTTTTATGATTTATCACGTAAACACGAAAAAAAAAAAAAAAAAAAAAAAATCTGGCAACCTTAGTTAGGAGAGAAAAAAAATCTACAATCAATCCACAAAAAAAAAAAAAAAAAAAAAAAAAAAAAAAAAAAAAAAAAATACAAAAATACAAGACGGACCCAAACTTCTGACTTTGGTACAAGATGAAATTGCTCATTTCTCATTGGAATTAAGCAGAAAATCAAGGGTGATGATGAAGATTGATCACTGAGTTTTTTTTTCTCCGTTGCGGTTATACATACCTATCCAGGTATTTTACAAGGTTCCCTTTTCCAGCAGAGTACGTGTTTCCCATACCATCCTGTAACTTCACTATCCTCATACGTCATACCACCCCGGACTTCCTGATAACATCAGGAGAGAGCAGCAGGTATTTTGGATTTTATCAGGAGCGGCACATCAGCTGTTGAGTTGACTGATGAGATATCACATCACGCTATGTCAATGAAATACGAGAAACCAGTGGCGAACATCAGTAATATATCAGGAGCGGCACATCAGCTGTTGAGTTGACTGATGAGATATCACATCACGCTATGTCAATGAAATACTAGAAACCAGTGGCGAACATCAGTAATATATCAGGAGCGGCACATCAGTTGTTGAGTTGACTGATGAGACTTCTCCTATCCCATCACTCTATGTCATTGAAATACTAGACACCAGTGGCGAACATCAGAAATATTTCAGTAAACTGAATAAACTCCGAAAAAGGTCCAGTGGACCGAACGGACTTCTTGAAAGGCCGAGAATCTGAAGAACAAATTTTCTGAAAGAAGAAGAAGGAAGAAGAAGAAGAAGAAGGTAAACTTTTGGGACATCCTATACATTGGAGCAATTTCAATAATTTATTTTTACTGCTTTAGAGCAAACCACTAGCTGGAGCAGCAGTAAATGCTGACTGGGAACATTGTTACATCATACGTCTTCATTAGGAGTCAGCAAAGAAGAAGAAGAAGAAGAAGAAGAAGAAGAAGAAGAAGACGAAGACGAAGACGAAGAAGAAGAAGAAGAAGAAGAAGAAGAAGAAGACGAAGAAGAAGAATTGAATTGAATTGAATTGAATGAAACATTTATTAACAAACAATAGTAAACACAAATGTTAGCTCATCCCCTAAGCTTACAGGAACTTCTAGGGGGTGAGGGTGTTTCCTTCTTCTGTTGGTTCTCAGCTTCAAATGAAGTTCTATAGATAGGTATTTGTCAGAATCATATCAGGTTTTCTTCAATTAGTTTTTCTTTAATTTTATGCTTGATAATTCTTGAATTTTCTTCATCCAGAAATTCTGCACAATAAGTTTCAAGTAAACTTGGAATTATAAAGGACAGACATCTTTCTCCGTACAGTGTATTTGCTCTTGATTTAACGAAGTAAGTATTTCTCGTATTATATGGGTT
>NW_007384106.1:0-4268 GCF_000475195.1 Diaphorina citri | reverse complement strand
TGACTATTTGACAAAGAATCCCCTATTGAAAGTCCTATCCGTGTGTGTGGTGACAGGGTTCTATCAAAAGAGCTCTTCTACCCAACCACTCATCTTTTTTTCTTCTTAAAGGCTCACAGTGAAAGAAAAGATCATTGTTGGAAGTGGTGGAGTGGAAGATACCATAAGAGTTTTTCTGGGAAGAAGTTTTTTTCTGGTTTGTTTACAAATTAAGACATGCAATTTTCACATTTCCTACATAATCACCTACATATGTCTCTTTTTCTTTTATGTACAACCTTGGTATGGAGAGAGGCTGTTCGATGAAATCATTGATGTATTCTAATATTTTTCTGTGTAGGCATGTTAATTTTTTGTACCAATCCAAAGAAAAACGCGACCCACGCGAGTTGAGAAGTTGAAATTCAAAGAAAATTCAAAAGATAAAAATTTCCCAACGATTCGGCACGAAGGACCAAATTATATGTTAGTAGAGCTAGAGGAAACTGTTAGTCGGAGGTTCAAGGAAATCGCTTTCGAACGAGTCGCGAATTGATGGCGTTTTAGATCTAGATATGATCACTGTTCACAAGTTGATAGAAGATGGCACGACACGATAAGATAAGAGATAAAAGATACACAGATACGTCTACTCACTTCCGATATTTTTGGGACACTGCCGGTAGGTGCCGATGCATGCCGGGTGTAGGCACAACAAGTCGCTTTTGTGCTCGTTGACATCAGCTGATATAAGTGTACTACACACGGTGTGTTGGATTGGCGCGCCGATAGGACGACCGTACACGGTGCGGTGCGATTAAGGAAATTTAGGAAGGGAAGGATATTTTTAACATATAATGTGATCAGGTTCGAACACCTAATAGGTCTCTATCTCTCTTTCTCTCTCTCTCTTTCTTTCTTCTTTCCCTTACCATATATCTGTACTTCCTCTCTCTCTCTCTCCCTCTATCTCTTTCTCTCTCTCTCTTTCTTTCTTCTTTCCCTTACCATATATCTGTACTTCCTCTCTCTCTATCTCTCTGTCTCTTTCTCTCTCCCTCTCTCTCTCTTTCTTTCTTCTTTCCCTTACCATATTTCTGTACTTCCTCTCTCTCTATCTCTCTCTCTCTCTTTCTTTCTTCTTTCCCTTACATTATTTCTGTACTTCCTCTCTCTCTCTCTCTCTCTCCTCTTTCTATCTTTTTCTCTCTTTATTCAAGCCCCCCCTTCTATTTTTTTTCCGTTAGCTTTTTCTCATGTTCCCTTTTTTTTTCTCTCTTTCTCTCTCTCCTAACATTCTTCTTTTCTTACTCTCTCTTTCATTCTTCTCCATCTCCCTGTCCCAGTTATTCCCCGCAACCTACATTTCAATTTTTTTTCCTGTTGAATATACACTTACACTCTTTACTCCCTTTTTCTCTTCCTCCTCCTCCACCTCCTTCACCTCCTCCTCCTAATCCTTTCCTTCCTTTAGTTCTCCCTTCTCTTCTTTTCTGCTCCTCTTTCTTCACTTCCAGCTCCTCTTCTCCTTCCTTTTCTTCTTTCTCCTTCTTTTCTTGGCTTCTCTTCCTCTCTCTCACTCTCTCTTCTCTTCCTCTCTCTCTCTCTCTCTCAGTCTCTCTCACTCTCTCTCTGTCTCTCTCACTCCCTCACTCTGTCTCTCTCACTCTCTCTCTTCTCTTCTCTTCCTCTCTCACTCTCTCTCTCACTCTCTCTCTTTCTCTCTCACTCTCTCTTTCTTCCTCTCTTTTTCCTCCTCTTTCTTCCCTTCTCTTCTACTTATCATCTCTTCACTTTTCTTTCTCCCTTTCCCTCATCATGTCTGCACTTCCACCTTTCTTCTTCCTCTCTCTTTTCTCCTCCACAACTTCTGTTTCTCTCCTTAACTCCTCTCCGTCTTCTTCTTTCTCTTCCTCCTCCTTCTTCTATTTTATTTCCTATTCCTCTCACGCCCTCCAATTTTCTTCCTCTCCATTCTTTCCCTGTATTCTCATTCTTCCCTCTTAGCTCTCTTTTCTTTTTCTTCTTCTTACCTCCTCATCCCCTCCATCTTTTCTTCTTCCCTTTCCTCTCCATTCGTTCCCTGTGTGTACCTTTTTTTCTTCCCTCTTAACTCTATTTTCTTTCTTCCCTCTTCAACCTCCATCTTCTCCTGTTCCCCTTCCCTCTCCATTCTTTCCCTGTACTTCCCCCTCCCCCCCCCCTCTCCGGTTTCCTTGAATTCAATTTTTTACATTGTTAAACTTCACTTGGTAACTGGGGTAGGTAGGTACGTAACGCTATTATGAGAACGCTATTATAAGAAGAAAGCTAATATCAGCTTCTTACAGGGTACCTACCAATATTTAGGGTCGTATTATTATGAGAACGCTATTATGAGAAGAAAGCTAATATCAGCTTCTTACAGGGTACCAATGTTTAGGGTCGTATTATTATGAGAACGCTATTATGAGAAGAAAGCTAATATCAGCTTCTTACAGGGTACCAATGTTTAGGGTCGTATTATTATGAGAACGCTATTATGAGAAGAAAGCTAATATCAGCTTCTTACAGGGTACCAATGTTTAGGGTCGTATTATTATGAGAACGCTATTATGAGAAGAAAGCTAATATCAGCTTCTTACAGGGTACCAATGTTTAGGGTCGTATTATTATGAGAACGCTATTATGAGAAGAAAGCTAATATCAGCTTCTTACAGGGTACCAATGTTTAGGGTCGTATTATTATGAGAACGCTATTATGAGAAGAAAGCTAATATCAGCTTCTTACAGGGTACCAATGTTTAGGGTCGTATTATTATGAGAACGCTATTATGAGAAGAAAGCTAATATCAGCTTCTTACAGGGTACCAATGTTTAGGGTCGTATTATTATGAGAACGCTATTATGAGAAGAAAGCTAATATCAGCTTCTTACAGGGTACCAATGTTTAGGGTCGTATTATTATGAGAACGCTATTATGAGAAGAAAGCTAATATCAGCTTCTTACAGGGTACCAATGTTTAGGGTCGTATTATTATGAGAACGCTATTATGAGAAGAAAGCTAATATCAGCTTCTTACAGGGTACCAATGTTTAGGGTCGTATTATTATGAGAACGCTATTATGAGAAGAAAGCTAATATCAGCTTCTTACAGGGTACCAATGTTTAGGGTCGTATTATTATGAGAACGCTATTATGAGAAGAAAGCTAATATCAGCTTCTTACAGGGTACCAATGTTTAGGGTCGTATTATTATGAGAACGCTATTATGAGAAGAAAGCTAATATCAGCTTCTTACAGGGTACCAATGTTTAGGGTCGTATTATTATGAGAACGCTATTATGAGAAGAAAGCTAATATCAGCTTCTTACAGGGTACCAATGTTTAGGGTCGTATTATTATGAGAACGCTATTATGAGAAGAAAGCTAATATCATCCTGATTCCTGCCCCCCCCTCCCCCCCGCACTGAAATCCTGAATACGGTCCTGACCAAAAGGGGCTGGGAGGGGGGAGGGTATTACAAAAGCCAACAGCAGCTTCTTAAAGTGTACCAAGGGGTGGGAGGGAGGAGCTGGGGTGGTGCTTTATAGAGGTGTATATCTATACTCTCGTATACCTGTTACATGCTATGTGTAATTTTGTATGCTACCTACCCTTTGCAGTAGGAACCTACCTCATATAAAACCTTTGCAGTTCCTTATAACAACCCTATTGACATAAAATATAACCACCCCAAAACCTTTTTCATGGAAAAGCTTATACCCCCGCCCCATTCCGTATTTCACGGAGGTTTTTCTTAGGGGAAGTTCAGTAGAGTGCGTTAATTTTGGACCACACCAATATTACGCCACAGAAACGGTCGCCTGGTAAACAGGAGGGCGTGGGTTTAGTTCTAGCCGAAGTGTGGTTACATTTCATGAGTTCCATTCGAACCACCAACCTCCAGATCCGAAGTCCACCGCGTTAAGCACTAGTTACAGCTCTTTAATCTTTTCCTCTCTCTTTTTGTCTTCCTCTTGCCTTCCTCCATCCTTCTACATCTTCTTACGTCCTCTCAGGGAGGTAGCTATCTAAGACGGGGTCACGTTTTTTGTCAGCCTCTCAATGAGCCCTAACTGGGGTGATTTCTTTGGGCTGACATTTGGTTTTGGCTAGAAATTTACGAGTGGATGCCCTTCGCACTCAACCTTTGCTATTTCTTTAGCAAGGGAAATTCAGGCTGGTATCCTCCCTGTTTAAAGTCCCCCAGCCAGACACGTATCCAAGACTGAAAGGTCATACAAACTAAAAGGTCCCGGACGCTGA
>NW_007384105.1:0-4268 GCF_000475195.1 Diaphorina citri | reverse complement strand
TTATTCGCAGGGATTTTCATCGAGACTATAAATCACGGAACAGAATTTTACTAGCAACCCCACTCCGTGTTGAAAAAATTACACACGGCAACATTGTACGTCAAGAAACAAGAAAAAAATTGGAGGTTTGAAAAAGGAGTAGCACCAGGTCGTGCTGCAAAGTCAAGTTGAAAATAAATAGGGTTTAATTCATTGAACATGAATTGACAAGCATATTGATTATCACGTTTAAGTACCCAACAAGTACCAGTATACAAACAACTCCTGAAACGGTTACCTACGATGAGGGATGTCCCAAAAGGTATCTATCTACAAATGTTTGATCCGCAAAGCTTTCTATGTTGGTAAAAACAGTTTATTTATTGTTTCCTATTTATCGTTTAGAAGTCTACAATAATCACATACCATCGCAGACCATCATTCTCTGGTCCATTTAAGCTCTTAAATAGGCACTGAATTACCTACTCGGTGCACTAATTATGACTATCAGCTCATCACAAATGAAACTCAGTTTACTTAAAACTAAGTACCTAAGTATAAAGAAGAAATTCCATCGTCCATAATAATAAATAATGAAAGCACTGCAACACATTTAAGACTCGTGAGAACCTAGGAGGAGCCAAGCAACCAAGTTAATTACCAACAAGTTAATGACAGCAGATGTCCAAGGTGCAAAAGTCGAAATTATACAGCATACTGCATACTGGCATACAGTAACACCCAACACCATCATATTAAAACGCATGATATACCCGTTACCTACGTACAATCATGATTATATCAACAAATATTAAACCAACAAAACACGTCTACTATTGACACTTGTGTTTAAAATTAATATGTACAACTCCTACATATTGAGTTTCATCTGTTGCCAACTTCTCAAGATGTACAAAGCTTTCTAGATTAATACTAACAAAAGCAAAGCCATAATCTATAATCTCTTGTAATTCAATATTCAGCAATGAGCAATAAGAGAAAGTTCACTCGGTGCAAATCATGCTGTTGCAACTAATATTGGTTCACTTGCAAAACTAATAGAAAGGAATAAAGGAAGGCTCGCTGCAAACTTGGATTCAGTCATTTTAGAAAGCAAGTTTCATTCGGTATTAAACCATAAGGTTCTAGAAATCAGTCGTGTACCTGGATGGATCTCTTGGTTAATCAATAATATCGATTCCGTCTCATTTTGTTCTCTAACTAATTAATAATCCATTGAACAATAATAGTCACATTGAAAGTTGAAGGATACCAGAATATGAACCAAATTCAATATCAAGAGAAGTCCCAGAAACATGGAATTTGAAACCATTGCCATTGTATTGCTTATTATTATTATCTACATATGTATGTCATCATTCATCAATGTCATCATATTTCATAAGTTATTAGGATTTTTACACGAGGTATTGTCCTCAAAAAATTATTGGAATTCCAAACATAAATTCTAATTCTAGGTGTGAGATTCGAATATTTCAGAATTCCTGCAGACACCTAACGCCAGAAAAGTGTTGCATGGCACTAATTATTTTCAGCAGACACAGCAGCACATTCTAATATTTCAATGTCTGTTCGATTCTACGAGTATCTATAGAAACATTAGATAATAGATATTTTCTACTGCATTCATATAACTGGGAAACTATGTAGTTATCAGTGAAAAGTTTAGTATGAAAATATTAAAAAAAAAAAAACCTCAATTGAGGATTCTCATGTAAAAGATAATGACTCCCCGATAATTTAATCATAGAGATTAGAAAAAATTAACCGTACCGTTTTTTTTTTTTTTTAAATCCGTTGAGTAGTTTCTGAAATATACGAGTGCAAAGTCCCCTTTTTTCAAGGGAGCCTCCGGTGATTTTTTTTTTAGTGCGCAGTTTGGCAACACTGTTCTTGCGGATTTTGTAGCTATGGTGACGTGATAGCTACAAAAAGAATACCCAAGCCAAGCCGACATCAGAGTTCAAGGTTCAAGTTTATTCCATTTTGTTTTCCAGAAGTGTTTGTTTTGTTGTTTTTTGGAATTTAATTTTGAAGTCATCTTTTGTTCCCAAATATTACAAGTGATTTAAGTTAGTAGCATAAAGTACATTTTATTATTTAAAACTTTGAAAACGCTGTTAAATTGAAATGGAGCCGGGTTTCGTGGAATGCCTTGATGCTTTTCTTAGAATCAGTAACTTGATTAACTTGAATCACAGGTGGTAGCTCATTGAGCGTATCCATCAGATCCATGTTTAAAGGAAAAATAATACTTTAAATGTAGATAGTAGACCTATTTGTTGTACCTAGGTAAGTACTTGTTTTTGTTTCATATTATTGAAAAAAAGAAAAAGAAAATAAATAGCATATTTATCACAAATTTGAATGATTAAAGCTCCCGCCAGTGTGTTAGTAGTACCTTGTAGCTACGGTGACGTCAGATCGGAAAAAAATATTTCATTTTTTTCAGGGCTCAAAAAATCGAAAACTACTTGTCAAAATTAAAAAATAATTTCGCTATATTTTTTTATATTTTATTATCTTTGTGTTAAATAAAAAATTGAAAATCATGAGAATTGTTAATTGTATTGTTTATATTTATATTATCTACATATGTATGTCATCATTCATCAATGTCATCATATTTCATAAGTTATCAGGATTTTTACAAGAGGTATTGTCCTCAAAAAATTATTGGAATTCCAAACATAAATTCTAATTCTAGGTGTGAGATTCGAATATTTCAGAATTCCTGCAGACACCTAACGCCAGAAAAGTGTTGCATGGCACTAATTATTTTCAGCAGACAGAGCAGCACATTCTAACATTTCAATGTCTGTTCCATTCTACGAGTATCTATAGAAACATTAGATAATAGATATTTTCTACTGCATTCATATAACTGGGAAACTATGTAGTTAAGCAGCAAATATCGTTGGATTTTTCCCAAGCCCTTTTTGCCTGCATACATTAAAATGACGTGTGAACACGCATAAATTAATATCAGGAGATTTTCGTTCCAAGTGTTTTGCTCAACTCAAAGCGAGGAAATTACCAGAAGAGAAATGAAATGAAGAGCTTAGGATATGTTCAGACAATAACCGAGAATGCTCTTTAGGTTCAGCTCATCAAATTCGAAATGGAAAACAGTGAACGACAGAGGCTTTAGGAATTCGTTTAGAGTTTTAGAGACAGCAAAAGACAGAGGTATTGGGCCTAAACAATTCAACTCAGCGGAATTTCAGCACAAAAGGAAATTATCTAAGGAAATAACTGGACACTATTGTCCAAAACGATTCCACATTGGAGTCAAGAAGTCCATACAAAAGTAATTCCCCGAGATAAAGCAATCAATCGGTCAAAAGAGAGAGAGCCACAACTAAAGCAAGACGTAATAATGGCAGATTAAAGAAAGATAGTAAAGAGGGAGAAGGGAGCGAGGGAAGGAGGGAGAGAGAATAAGAAACAAAAGAGAGGAGGGGGAAATATTTCTTATGCATGAATTTATTCCATTCGTTCTCTCCTTCCCTCTTTTCCCTTCCTTTTCTCTCTCCCCTGTGCATCCCCCCTCCTCCTCCTCCTCCTCCTCCTCTTCCTCTTCCTCTTCCTCCTCCTCCTCCTACTACTCCTCTCTCTCACCCTAAAAAAAAAGAAAAAAAAAATCACAACCATTCGAATAAAGAAAGCAAGTGAAAAATATTGCGTTTCGAGTTTCTTCTTCTTCTCTTCCTCCTTCTTCTTCTTCTCATCCTTCTTCAAAAAATGATGAATATTTCAGAATATTCAAAAGAAGAAAAGTGAGAAGTGTTTCAAGTGTTTGTCTTCCCCAATAATTCCTGAAAATTTGATAACGGATGAAAGACGGATAAGGAGAATATAACAAGAAGGAAGGAAATGAAAGGAGGAAGAAAAGGAAGAGTAGGTGATAATATTGTTATCAGAAGAATCAGGATAAGATTAGACAAGATAGGATGGGAGGAGACAAAGGGAGAAATGAAGAAACAGAGGGAAAGAGAGAGTAACAAGAAGGAAGGAAATGAAAGGAGGAAGAAAAGGAAGAGTAGGTGATAATATTGTTATCAGAAGAATCAGGATAAGATTAGACAGGATAGGATGGGAGGAGACAAAGGGAGAGAGGGAGAAATGAAGAAACAGAGGGAAAGAGAGATATAACAGAGGAGTGGAACAAGGGCAGAAGAGAGAAGAAATCAAAAGTAGAAAAAAGACATAATGATTGCAACTACACAATTGTTTGCCGATGTCGATTGACGTCGATCGTCGATGAA
>NW_007384104.1:1548-4181 GCF_000475195.1 Diaphorina citri | reverse complement strand
ATTGAGATATTGGGAAAATCTTACAATGCTGCAGTGAGCACCAAAGTTGTGACATAATAACACAAAGAAACTGCATTTGCATAAACCCTTTTTTCGGGGACTTAAAATCACCTGGAGTGTTTGGAGGAGTTTGAAATCGCCCCCTACACTGATCGGCGTTGGAAATCCCTGCATGGCGTGTAGAGACTATAGACTCCGAGAACGAACATTATCCCATCAGGATAAAATCCGCCCCGGGCGGGAATCTAACCCGCGGCCTAGCGCTTACAAGGCAGACGCGCTGGCGCTACCAACAACTAAGCTAACTAGGCTGGCTAACCCGATTTTCAAACCTAAGGAATTTGCACAAACCCTTTTTTCAGGGAGTTAAAATCACCTGGAGTGTTTGGAGGAGTTTGAAATCGCCCCCCTACACTCGTTGGAGTTGAAAATCCCTGCATGGCGTGTAGAGACTAGACTCGCTAGAGGTAATCTGTTGCTGAACATAATTATGTGTGACAAGGGGAGTACAGCATGCTCTCTCTGGCTTCAGGTTACCCCTGCGTTCTATGTTATTCAAACAATGTACACTCACCGTCAAAAAATTCGGCACGAACTGACTTTGGAACCTAGTCAGTATTGGACTTGGAAAAACACCTTTGTATATATCAGTTGTTCATGAAATTGAATCAATTGAATTGAAAAAAGTAAAAAAGGAAAAAAAAAACTTCTTGAACTTCATTTGGTTTTTTCGTGACGAGGGTTTTACCCACCATTTGGCGACAAGCTACCCGCCTCCTGAACTTAACTTCAATCAGCCTGAGTGGAGTCGGGAACCGAACAGCTCGCGATTCCCCAGATGGTCACCACCATAATTAGTGTTGGGAACAATCGATTATTCCCAACACTAATTATTATAAAAAATAATCGAAAGTACCTATAATCGATTATTTCGCATAATCGATTATCAAGTAGGTAATCCACCTGCTGGACTCGTGGTAACACCACTGGGGTGAAGTAACATTCCAGTCCAGTTATGCGCGCCACACACGTTCAAGCATTTTTGTACGTATCTTCATTAAGTAAGTCACGTCACCAGTCATTTACACCATATCCCATATCCCCCCGCGAAAAGGTTTCTGCAACCCGATACTATCCATGTAGACTTCCGAAACATGTTTATCTCCAATTGAGAAATCGCATCTCACATTTTTATCTCAAACTTCTCATAGTTACAAATCTTTAAATCTCAGTAACTGTTTGTTCCCTTTGGATTAGGGAACAGTTCAGAAACATTACCTCATCCAAAGAACACTTCCTAGCCTCCTACCGTATCATTCCAGGGAATATTTTCATTCCAGGAAGGTAGAAGGGATATACCCATTGCGGTTCCCCTTCCGTTATCCCAACTGAGCTGTCGGGGACCGGTGAAATACGGCTGGCAATACCCACGAGATGGGGCCAGACAGGGGCTTTCACAGGGGGGTTCGGTCCCTTTTGCCTCGGGCCCCTCAAGGAGAATGAGGAGAATCCCCAACCAGCACATTGGACGCGTACAGGGTTTATACGCTTTTCCCGGAATGAAATTCCATGACTTTTCCAGCAAATTTCCAGTAGTTTTCCAGAAAATTAGCGGGCGGAGGTACTTAAAAATCAGTAAGATTACACCTTCATTTAAATAAAATGTACAATATGCAGAACGTCAAGGAATACGAGGGGGAATGCGCCGCAGGCCGTTTTTCGGAAAAACTTGATATTTAATTTGAACATTTTTAATTTTTGACCGGGTGTCAAATTCAATGACTTTTCCAGATTTTCCAGTTTTTCCTGGTTGCGTATATAAACCCTGAGCGTAATCACACGACTCTTAGTAGCACGTAGTCGCCTGAAAATCCAAACCTATGAAAATGATAGGACACCCTACTCAATGTCGCGCGAATAAGCTTCTTAAGTGAGACGACCTTACAATACAAGTAGCTCGTATTCTAGTTTGTAAAACTTGTTGAGAGGAGATACCCTATTCTTGAAGTTAGCTCTGGGGCCCGCCGGTTAGGCTGTAAACGGGCCCTGGGATGGGGCCGGGTGTAAAGTCTCGGCGCGCGGGGAGAGGCAGGGGGGTTCAATGACTCATACATGCAAACATTTCACTCGACACCGAACATACACCAGACCCCCCCTCCAGCCACACACACGTACACCAGCCCCCGACCCTATAATATCACTCTGCGACCATCAACACCAACACAGCCACTCACCACATGTTTCGGGAGAAGAAGCATATGTCTTGAAAGAAAGAAAATAGGAGAAATAAGAAGAAGAGGAAGAAGAAAAGAAAATGAAGAGGGGGAGGGAGAGGAGGAGGAGTAGAAGAAGCACATGTCATGAAAAAAATAAAATAGAAGAAAGGAGAAAAGGAAGAAGAAGGAGGTGGAGGAGGAGGAGGAGGAGGAGGAGGAAGATGAAATATGTTTTTTAAAGAAAGAACATAGAAGAAGAAGAAGATGAGGAACAAGAAGAAAGTAGGAGGAGGAAAAGGAGAAGAAGAGGAGTAGGAGTAGATGAAGAAACATATTATGTCTTAAAAAAAAAGAAAATAGAAGAAACGAGGAGGAGAAGAAAGGAATAATAAGAAGGGAGGAGAGGAAGCATACCCA
>NW_007384104.1:0-1471 GCF_000475195.1 Diaphorina citri | reverse complement strand
TTTTTTTTTTTTTTTTTTTTCTAGTTAAGCAAGGTCTTTTTACTGAATTGTTAGTTGTATGTATTGTTCTTTAACCCATCAAATATACGACACCTTGTTTAGACTGCGGGGGTAAAGGGACTTTTCTGTCCTATTCGGGCAGGATAAACAAGGCAGGATATATTCTATTCTATTCTACATGTGGATCATCTGGATCATGGATGGATAGCTGGATGAATGACCATCTAAGCGTGTTTCTGGGTAGTGTGGGTGAGGTTGATGTGAGTATCAGTAGGCGGATAACTTATCGCCGAATGGAGGGTTAACGAAATTTTCACCTACGCACAGTAAAGTGGAAATTTTGATGTCTAACCCCCCCTCCCTTGAAGAAATTAGGCCTTCTTTGAACTGGATTACTGGATATAGTCGATAATGTCAACAAAATTGAAACTTTTGTTCGAATATGTTTCAAGGTATTTCCCTGGATTACTGGATATTCGATAATGTCAACAAAATTGAAACTTTTGTTCGAATATGTTTCAAGGTATTTTCCCCCAAGTTGTAAAAGTTCTAGACCGGGAGGAAAAAGACGAAAGGGCAAAAGGAGGAGGAGGAGGAGGAGGAGGAAAAATTGGCAAAAAAAATGGATAAAAAAACTCTGGGGGATTTCCAACATATTACGAAAAAAGTTCAAAACTGAGACAGACCGACCGACCGACCGAGTGACAGACACCGAAGCGAATACAATAGTCCGTCCCTTATACCTTTTTATTACTATTGTAATATTTGTAATGATAAAGGAAGGACGGACTAAAAAAGTTCAAGAGGAAAGAATAATCGATTATACTTTCAATTTTTTTTATAATCGATTACGATTATCAATAATAATCGATTACGATTATCAATAATAATCGATTATTCCCAACACTACCACCATTCAGTAAGTCGTGGGGAAATGGTAACTAGTGCATTCTATATGCTATCGCCGGTGGTCGTAAGCTGTTCCGGAATTTGCAGTCCTGGAGTGTATTGGAAACACTTTAGCTACAGTACAGCATACGGAGTGGAACAGTCGACCGAGCGTTTTGGCACGGTGCCCAGAAGTACCCCAGTGGCGAACTTGTGGTGAAAGACATATGAAAAAGAATAGAATAGAATATACCTTGTTTATCCTGCTGGGATAGGACTAAAAAGTCCCTTTTCCCCCGCAGTCTAACCAAGGTCTTATATATTTTGACACACAAATCAGGCACACACATGTGTGAATAAAGGTATTAGAAACATTCATCTCACGTGAGCTCATGTTTCCATCTTAAGTTATGAGCTCACGTTTCTACCTCATGGGGAGTTAGAAAGATGTAGTTCAAAATTCTCCCATAATGCAGATAGGTGGTAGGTGATTTCTCCTCTTGTCGAAGGGGGCACGGTTGGTCCAGTGGTAACGCGCTTGCTTGCCATGCAGAAGGTCCCGGGTTCGAATCCCACCATCGAC
>NW_007384103.1:0-4269 GCF_000475195.1 Diaphorina citri | reverse complement strand
AGATGATAAAATAAGTTGCCCAAAGATTTCAAATAAATTACAACAAAATGGAGATTGGTAGATTTTCTTAAGTACCTACCTATATAATAAATAAATACAATAAAACAATGGGAATAATGAATCAATTTTCATCAGATGAGGACAGGAAATTTTAAAAACATACGATGTTCCCTCCAAATTAAAAATAAAATATTGGGCAATTAAATAACATAAAGATCAGCCAAATGAGCAGTGACCAGTGTTAGGTTAGGGTTAGGTTAAACGCAAAAAGTATGTGTTACAACATGTCGTTCGCGCCGGTCAAAACTACATCTAGCACACTCTTAAAGTAAGTTTTTCCTCTTATATAGAAATTTTCAGTAAGTTTGCCATTGACGTGTCTTATGCATAATTACCAAAAAATAGAATAGAATAGCCAAACATACCTGCTTGTCTTTTCCTATGAACTTTCTTGTTGGGCGCCTCATCTCCTTCCATGGTGACAGATACAGATCACAGATCACTCACCACTCGGGTGATCAGAATTCAGAATAAACAGTTCACAGGGCAAAGGGTCATTTTTATCAAACCAGACACATTATACATTATTAGGTCCAATATTCCTGATTAAAATTAATAAATTATCAGAGGATCTGAGTTCAGAAACCACTTACAAAACGCACGTTGCTGGGGTTTGTTTTGATTTTCAAAATTTGAAAAATTCGCGCCACGCATCAAATCTTTAATGTAGTTCAGGTTATTTTCCGCTTCATGCTCAAAAGCGATAGTGTAGAAAATTTTAAGGCTATGGTCACATTAGGATAGGGGCCCGAAATGAGGCCGTGGTTTTGACCTCAGATTTGAATTTTTCCCAACTTTTTACATAGGAATCGACCATTTATTTATAATTTTTACCCATTTGCAACTGCTCCACTGTCAACTTACTTTTGTACCTATGTATTATCATCCCATCAAATATACGATAGGTACCTTCTTTAGACTGCTGGGGTAAAGGGACTTTTCAGTCCTAATCGCGGGCAGGAAAAAAGGTATATTCTATTCTATGTCCAATTGTCCACCCTGTAACATAAGCATAATTCTCGTAATGAGTCTAAAAGATGGTTAGGATGTTACTGCACTGTATAAGGCGAAGTAGGCTAATTGTGAACAATAGTAATAACAATTCAAACAAGATCGATCCAACACCAAATCAAGTTAAAATCTATCGGGAGGCCCATGTTTGTGAACCCGGCACTATAAATTTCTTATCGCTCAAACTCATCGCGATGATGTGTATCAGAATTTGGCCCGTCGAAGTGAGAATGTGGTCGCATTATAATTGTTATTACGTACTTTCACAGTCCGCCAGGTATTTCAGAATTCTCCGGCTTTTTTTTACATGTAGGTATGTATTCCCTTTATCATTTAAAGCTATTTATCTACTTATAATTAGACGATTTGATCAAAAGATAACACTCTGATAGGCATCTACCTGTTACTTGGTACGTGGCTAGCACACGTAGAGATGTCAAATACAAAGGTTTCTCACTGAATCTCACGTTTTTTCATGCCAAGGATGGCTACCCAAAGCTTCCGAGCCGGAGTATATTAAAAGAAGGATTTATGGTATTATTTGTCAGGGCCTAGCTTCCTGGTAATCGGTACATAAGTTATCATGTTGGTAGGTAGGTTTTAGTGCTAATGTTTTGTGTGAGGCGTTTCAATTGAAAATCAGTAGGTATTTTATTGAATTTAAACTGTGAATTAAGACGGGTGGTTACTGCAGGGGTTCTTCTTTTATTTATTACCTACTTACGTAATTTACGGTACCTTTTCCTAGTTTCATTAGAAGTTGGCGTTTCCCCTGTAAGACTAGGTATCTTGTATAGGTACCTATAGGTGTTTGAACCTTTTCTATCCACGTAGGTATAGGTAAGTAGATACTTACATTACCTACCTACTTATTTCACTAATCAGAACTGCTAGGAGCATCTCCAAACAGTCAATGTGCTCTATCCGTAATGGCATCTACGTAGGTAAATGGTACCTAGGTATTAGGTACCTACTACCTACTTGATATACTGCGAGGTACCTACCTATCATAATACGTATAGTGCACTGACGTGCACGAGGTACCTACACTGACGTGCAAAAATTCGGGACATTAGGTAGAACTTTTCTCATTATCAACAATTTTATTGGTTTTGATGGTAGCGCGTCTGGTAAGCGCTAAAAGGTCGCGAAATCGAGTCCCGTCCAAAGAACTCTATCCTAAACGTAAACAGATAAGGTTCGTTCTCGGAACGGCTGATTTTCTCCTATCCTGTACTTCTCTCTTTGATTCCGGAACGATAAGACCTCCTGGCCTGATTTTTTTGCACTCGACTGTACCCATAGCTAGACTGAATACGAATAATACGATCTAGAGCAGGGGTGCACAAACTCAAGGTGACCGCAGGCCGCATTGGACCTTATATTGTTGGCCGCGGGCCGTATTCATTTTTTAGCTGTAAAAAAGGTATAAATTTGTAGACAGCATCTTACCTTACCGACCCCCCCCCCCCCCTTTTTTTGAATATGAAAAAAGAAAGCGTATAAAGCCCGGTACACTAGGACTTGTAGGAAGACCAAGTTGGGAGGCATATCATAAGGTGTACCGGATTAAACAGAAAAAATAATACTTAGCAGTGGAAATAGCGGTTAGCAGCAGAGCTTGAATGAGAAGATAGCACAGGTTTGTAATATTAGGTATCTAGTTTCTTATCTCTCAAATAGGGGAAGCATAGAGATGTTCGGAATGGCGGCAAGAAAAATGCTTTTCGCCTTTCGATTCAGGTTTAAAATCAGCAAACGACAGCAGAAAAATAGAAAATTTATGGGGTCGGTGTTACGTGGCAGTCTTTTCCAGTCAGCTCGGTTTTGGGTTTGCTCTTGGGTTAGTCTCTTTTCCCTTCGTGTGTAGATTCTCATTTATACAGTTCATCCATTGCTTCTTTGGTCTTCCTCTGTTCCTTTTCCCTTCCACTCTAATTTGTGCCACTTACTAAGCAGTATGGCTGGCGGACCTTAAACAGGGAGTAGACCAGCCTAGTCTGGCTGGAAGAATCTAAACAGGGAGCATACAAGCCTGAATTTCCCTTGCTAAATAAATAGCAAAGGTTGAGTGCGGAGGGCATCCACTCGTAAAATTTGTAGCCAAAACCAAATGTCTGCTCAAAACTGACCACTCTAGGACACGGGAAAATGCGAAGAAAAAGAAGACTAAGTACCCACTATGCCTAGTGGTTGATTATTCCTGTTCGTCAGAGACACGAATCGTAAACCCTCGTCTAGGAGTCAAAGGTTTCTGCACAGAGTCACGTCCCATTGAAAAGTAATAATAATTATATCGCTCATCCCATTTAATAAAATTAATTATTGGCCATTAGGATGCGGCTAGTGGCTATTATCTGTATGGCGCAACATGAGAAGCACATTACCTACACGTCAGGGCCGGGGAAGTGGGGTAGTATTAAAATTACTTATTACACCTGTCCTGAACAGTCCTAGTGTTACCCAAGCATGTAGTTTCTCAATTTCCTTAGCCGCATTTCAATCAAGAGATCACCTTCAGGTATGTCAATATTTTACAAACACTCCTGAAAAGTCCCATTAGTAGTGCGAAAAGTCCCATTAGTAGAAACAGTCCCATTAGTAATACAGCAAGGTATGGATTGGCCAAATAGCCTTTGGTTAAAGGGGCTGCAGTTTAAAATATTTGCGTGACCGAGTGGTGCAGTCGTTCGCTACCATGAGATAGGGTTTTCAGTTCGAATTCTAGGGACAACAGAAAATAATCGAGTCAGAGCGAGGCCGTTTCAGCCATTCAGCCTTAAGGTTTGCATTTAAACAAATTGCCAGCTACTCAAGCTCAGACCCTCTGTCAGACAGTCAGAACGTGTGTGGCGGAAAAAACTTGAGACCCAGGTCTGAGTGTGAGTCTGTTAGTGGCCTGATCTCTCTTGTTTGAAGTTTGTACTCAAACATTCCAAACATTTGAGTATTCCTTCACTAAAGTGAAGAAATAATCAAATATTCCTTAACTTTTCTCATAAAAAATCTAAAGGAGGGGAACGACATTTGTGACAAGCATTTATGCTTGGCATTCATTTTCTCCTGTTAAAATATTCCAAGATTAAAATTCCGTTTTTTTCCTGTTTGAACCGGACATCCCATGGTTCAAATCCCTTGGTTTCGGTCCTGACGTAAAGAGAGCAGTACAACAATATATTGGTCTCAATGTTTGATTTA
>NW_007384102.1:0-4271 GCF_000475195.1 Diaphorina citri | reverse complement strand
GTTGCTAGGGACAACGGTGTTATTGGCAACACTGTAGGGATGATTGTACTGAGTGATAGGAAGACCTGGGAAAGATTTGGGGGGTTTAGGCTTGGTTTATCAATAGCATTCATCAGGCTGTTAAAGTTATTGGCTTGTTAAATTAGAATTGATTCATATGTGTTTTAACTGGCCGATAATTTCAACAGACTCTTCCGCCCAACCGTTGTTAGGGACAACGGTATTGGCAACACTGTAGGGATGATTGTACTGGGTGATGGGAAGACCTGAGACGAAAATAAAGACTTAGGAAAGCGTTTCTTTGTGGAACCAGGTCAGAACTAAACTTTCAATCTCTTTCAGTGACTATCTGGGCAGTCGGGTGCTGCTGGTTTTTTCCGGCCCCACTCAGGCTGGTTGAGAAAGTGAGGAGGCGGATAGCTTGCCGCCGATTGAAATGGTAAAACCCCCTTTACTAAAAAAAAGAGCAATTAACTATGCGTTTTTTTAATTAACCTTGAAGTCCCTGTAGAGGGAACTGTAACTGCTAAGGACTTATCGTCCCGAAATCGAAGAGAGAAGGAAGACAGGATAGGAGAAAGCCTGCCGTTCCGAGAACGAACCTTAGGTGTTTTGGGTAAAGTTCGCCCCCGGCGGGAATGGAACCCGTAACCTACTGCTTAGGTACGCGCGAACTTCTTGTTTGTATATTAAAATGTATTAATAAAAAAATTCAATTATTTAATATCTCAAATGACGTGTTCCAATGATTTTTCAGTTACCTGCCTCGGTGGCGTAGTGGTCAAAACGCTCGCCTGGCAAACAGGAGGGCGTGGGTTCGAACCCACGTATGGAATTTTAAAAAACTACAGCCCATATAGGGTATCACACAGCTTTGTGATACCCCCTATATTCTATTTTACGTCTACCGAAAAGTATTTTGCATCTTAAGAAAAATCATGGGAACACACCAAACTGGCGTTTTTATTTAAGTTATTAAATAACTGTTATTTATCTCAAGACTTTATTGGTCTTGATTTTTATTTTTCAGCAAAAAGACATCAAGCCACTCGCCTGGTAGACAGGAGGGCGTGGGTTCAAATCTCAACAGAGGCATGGAATTTTATTCGTATAAATTAATTAAAGAATTTGACCACAGTAATTTTACTTGGTAGCCTATTGCCTCGGCGCCTTTTCCCGTGTTCAGACGGGGTCGACGTTTTTCGTCAGCCTCTCAATTAGCCCTAACTTGGGTGATTGCTTTGGGCTGACATTTGGTTTTGGCTACAAATTTTACAAGTGGATGCCCTTCGCCCTCAACCTTTTTCTTTAGCAAGGGAAATTTCAGGCTGGTATCCTCCCTGTTTAAAGTCTCCCAGCCAGACTAAGCTGGTCTACTGTGTTTAACATCCCTCAGCCAGACTAAGCTGGTCTACTCCGTGTTTAACATCCCCTAGCTAGATCATATGTCCATTGACTGGTCTACTCCGTGTTTAACGTCCCCCAGCCAGACTAAGCTGGTCTACTCCGTGTTTAACGTCCCCCAGCCAGACTAATCTGGTCTACTCCGTGTTTAACGTCCCCCAGCCAGACTAAGTTGGTCTACTCCCTGTTTAACGTCCCCCAGCCAGACTAAGCTGGTCTACTCCGTGTTTAACATCCCCTAGCTAGATCACATGTCCATTGACCTCTGTATAAGGAAGCTTATTTTAACCCTGGTGACTAAGCTGGTCTACTCCCTGTTTAAAGTCCCCCAGCTAGACTAAGCTGGTCTACTCCCTGTTTAAAGTCCCCCAGCCAGACTAAGCGGGTCCACTCTGTGTTTAACATCCCCTAGCTAGATCATATGTCCATTGACCTCTGTATAAGGAAGCTTATTTTAACCCTGGATCACTTAGGTTAAGCAACGCCCAGCTTGGTGACTCACCTTTTGGCCCGACTCGAGTGTCTATGATGATGGCGCTTATGCGCTACCGGGCTTAGTTTGACGCGTGCGCTAGTTTTGACCTCTGTATAGGGAATGGCGCGCAGTTGCGCAGCCGACATGCCTTCTGTATCGACCAGGGAGAATTCTAGCGCGCGTTGCAATTCTGGAGGAAGCCGTGAGGAGGACTTCCCGGACGCGCACTCGGAGGGGGAGCGCGATCTGGAACTGAAAATGAGGGGAAGCAAAAGGTGGTGTGATTTGTTATTTGCTAGGACTATAAACATAGCTTTTTTTTTATTACAAACCAATGACAACTTTTTTTGGAATCTTATGAATAATCAACCTGAAAAAGCTACTCTTTTGATCCATAATGGGGGTTTTCACTTACCTATAGCCGAGGTATGGAATTTTATCCTCAATATAATTTGAGAATTTGACCACAATAATAGTAGTAGCCTACTGCTGGAGTAAAGGGACCTTACAGTCCTATGCGAGCAGTATAAAAAATAGTGCTTATTTATACTGCTCACATAGGACTGAAAAGTCCCTTTACTCCAGCAGTAGGCTACAACTATTATTGTGGCAAATTCTCGACAGATGTTGAAGATAAAATAGTATATACCTCGGCTGGGATTGAACCCAGGGCCTCTGGAGTACCAGGAGAGCGTCTTGATTACTACACCACAGAGGGAGTAACTGCTAAGGTCTTGTCCCGAAATGAAATATAGGATAAAATCCGCCCCGGGCGGGAATCGAACCCGCGACCTAGCAGGTGTATTACTTACCAAGGGGAAGAGGCGGTGGGATTTCCCAGTAAGGTAGCAGGATGACTGTATAGGACGGACGTGCAGTGCCTGGCTGAAGAGCGAGTGGATGTCCTGAAAACATATAGGAAACAGGTAACATGACTAAAATGTAATGATAAAAAAAAGCAAAAACAAACATGGCATACTACGGGATGGGCATGCTACGACACAAACCACATGCGTCCAATGTTGCAGTTGTTTCATTGCTACGAAATAAAAACGGCGGTGAAACACTCATCTTTTTTTTTTTTTAAGCAAAAACAAACAGGATTAGGGTGTGTCCAAACATAGTCGACCGGCCGTCAATCGACGAGGTGAATCTATGTTGTCGAGGCAGTGTGGAGTGTGGACGGTTCAGTCGGTATCGATAGACGGGCGAACGACTACGTGTGGACACACCTTTAGATCCAGATAATATGCCACGATGCCAGCTGTTGGTATAATTCCGGACATAACCGAGGCCTTACGGCCGAGTGGTCAAGAGCACTGACTCTCAACCTGGAGGTGCTGGGTTCGATTCCCGGGCGGGGCGGAAATTGTCAAATTTTTCCGTTCTCGGTTAGACATGGATGTAAAAGAATGTGTAAGGCCAGCCACTCAGGTCTACTTCGTAGTGTGTGTGTGTGTGTGCTCATCAGGTATCAGGTAGACCTGACAGGCGGACCTTTTCAGCTGTACCTATTCGGGGTGGGCTCAGCTTCGTGAGGATAATTGATAGCCTGGTTGAAATCCCATCGTAAAAGGCAAGCTGGCAAACATGCCTGAGTGAGTATCTACCATCTAGGCTTTCACGCCCAAAGTTCATTCTCTACGGGGTTTAAATTGTATCGGCTTCGAGCTTGAAATTTGGGGTGCACTCACTTATAATAATAATAGACTCTTAAGTGGAAGGCAACCACTAGGCGAGGTTAACGCCGGAGGCGCTCTACCACCTAACCCTTAGAGCTCCATGGTCCCTTGATATCCGACTCTCGTATCTCCCCCTGGCCAAGGTACCACTCCGCCACTGGGGGTATTTGTATACCTCTTCAATACACCACTCTCCACTCTCACACTGTTCCTATCGATAGTTGATAATCGATTGTTAGTATCGATAGTTGATAATCGATTGTTAGTATCGATATTTGATAATCGATTGTTTTCGATAGTTGATATTCGATTATTATCGTTCGATAATCGATTATTGTTTTCGATATTTGATATTCGATTATTATCGTTTGATAATCGATTATTGTTTTCGATATTTGATAATCGATTATTATCGTTTGATAATCGATTGCTACTATCGATATTTGATATTCGATTATTGTTATCGTTTGATAAACGATTAATACTATCGGTATTTGACAATCGAATATTATCGGTATTCGACAGTCGATTATCGATTTTTTCATACCGAATCGCTCCCTCTCCTATGTTCTGATTCAGGTGGATATTTTGCAATCGATTCTCGAGAGCAAGGTTATCGTTATCACAGTGATTCCTTGAATCGATATATTGAGATCGATAATTCGATTCTTGAACATATCGCTCGTCTTGCCGATTCGATTTCCGACTAT
>NW_007384101.1:0-4273 GCF_000475195.1 Diaphorina citri | reverse complement strand
CTCCAACTTCCCAGTATTGACAACAATGAACATGTAGAGTAGGTACCGGAATGACTTCAGTTTAATAGAGGTTTATTGCCATCACTGTAGACTACATTTTAGTGTAAAATATGAGTCAAGTGTCAAGTTTACTCACTTGCAGAAATATGAGTAGGTACCGAATTCCACTAATTGAGCTTAGTGAGCACTTACTCGAAACTCAAAAACTTAATCCTTTTCCACCTGTCACTAAGTATTCACTAAGCACTTTTTACTTTTTTAAACTGCTCTAACAAGACTAAAGATTCCCATTTTCCCAGTTGTACGCTCCTAGGTACTATTTTTTTTTTTTCTGTAAGTACCTTGGGGGGAAAAAGATGGGGGGGAATGGAAGAAATAAAGGGGAATGGAATAAATAGCTGTGAAACATATTTATCATGTATGGGTCGAAGGTAGCCAGCAGTGCGCAGCGATAGCGCGTTGATTGCACCAGTTTCCCAGATCACTAAAGTTAAGCAACTAATATTAGTTACTACTTAGTATCTGGATGGGTGACCATTTGCTGACTTCTCCCGCCACCACTTAGGCTGATTAAGGTTGTGAGTTGACGGGTAGAAGGGAGGGTAAAAACCCCCATCACTAAAGACCAGGGACGAAAGACTAAGGTGACAGGATCTATTTCACGCCGACTTCCCACTCCGAAGTTGAGTTCGGAGTGTATATTCCTTCTGGGAATCGGTCTCCAACTTCCCAGTATTGACAACAATGAACATGTAGAGTAGGTACCGGAATGACTTCAGTTTAATAGAGGTTTATTGTCATCACTGTAGACTACATTTTAGTGTAAAATATGAGTCAAGTGTCAAGTTTACTCACTTGCAGAAATATGAGTACCGAATTCCACTAATTGAGCTTAGTGAGCACTTACTCGAAACTCAAAAACTTAATCCTCTTCCACTTGTCACTAAGTATTCACTAAGCACTTTTTTCAAACTGCTCTAACAAGACTAAAGATTCCCATTATCCCAGTTGTACGCTCCTACTATTTTTTTCTGTAAAATTTTCAAATAAGTACCTACATGATTGATAAAATTCCACACCTCGGCTGGGATTGAACCCGAGCTCTCCTTTTCACCAAGCTTAGCGGCTTGACCACTACACCACCTAGGCGTGCAGTGAAAACAGACATGTGCTGAGCTCTGGTGTGTACTGTTCAAACAATCATGAGATGCATTAAAGAACAAAATCCGAGTGCAACTCTTCATTGTAGTTACTTGCATCACCGCTAGATGCAGCTAAAGGTTTGTCAGAAGGTACAGTGTGCTTGTCAAATTGTTGTTCTCCCTATTTTCCAATAACTAACGGGTGCTCGAAAAGTGTGAAATTGATTGACTGTTCGGGTTGGTATTCGCAGATGGTCAATTTTGAGGAATAAGGAATGTTCAAGTAGGTACCTACTTATAGCTAGCCGCGTTATACTTGATGTTGATCATTATCCGGAACGGTAGAACCCAGTCATAGTTGGACGTGAGATACTGGAAGTCCTCCAACGAAATAATCGCGTTGGCTGAAAAAGAAAGCTTATCAACTACCCACCTAGTCTTCTTAGGAGGTAAGTACTAAGTAGGTTTGTCATTGTAAAATAACTTTGCATTAATAGACTCTTGAGTAAAAGGTAACTAAGCGCGATTAATACCGGAGGCGTCCTCTACCACCTAACCCTTCGAGCTCTTTCATTATGTGATTGAGTAAAATAGGTAAATAAGTATAAAATTCCATGCTGGAATTGAACTCGAGCTCTCGGTGTTTACCAAGGTACCAAGTGAGGGACTCGAGCACCAACGCGACGATAAACTCGTACGTTCTCAAGACCCGATTGAACTAATCTCACACACATATTTATGAACAAAATGCTGGCTCTTAAGTTCGTGCTAAGAATAGTCTCAAGGCATTTGATTCTTGTTCATAAATACGAGTGTTTTTATGAACAAGAATGATCGTTCTTAGATCAGTCTCAAGTCAAAATTGACCAATCAAATGCCTTGAGACTATTCTTATCTGATTGTTATTCATTATTTCGTGTTAATAATAATGTAGGCCGGGCGGCGCTTCGAACTCTTGACGTTCGCGCGCCTACGGGCACACTTGATTTCCCTATTTAACCTATTTTCCTTGAGATGAATTTTCTCCAGAGATTCGACTGTGCTCGTTCACTGAGAGAGCCTTACCCAGTAGCTCACACTCCTTGCCGGCATGGTTTGGATTGGTCTCGCACGCCGGGGAGCATAACTCAGCCAGGTGACAATTGGAGCATGTATGTGGCGTAGCGATGACATGGAAGCATGACAAGCATACCGGCGCGCTCTCCAGACGCGGCCCAATGTTTTACATGTGTGGTTTTGAATGGTTGAGGGTTAATAATTACGGCTCTCTTTTCGGTCGAATTTCACTAACGGTGATGCAGTGTGGAATAACTTGCATTTGATCATGTGTATTTTGTATTGTTAAAATTCTCATTATACCTTCCTTCTAATGCTTTCTTTGAATTCTTCCTTGGAGAAATCGTCATGATCATGACATTGTCACCATACTTGACACTCTCAGTTTGTTAGAAAACCAGTGTCAGATCCGGTGATGTAATGATGCGAAATTTTCAAAACACCTGAGGATACTGCAAATACCTCCACGAGTTAAAATATTCATAAGTCAGTCTCCAAAGTAGGTACCTACATGCAAATACCTTCAACTTCACCATAAGGCATGAAATAGCATTTAATAGCGAGCTTGATTTTTGAACAGATCTCTTGCCGAGGAACGTATATATTGAATTCTCAACTCTTGGAAAGTTTTTTATATTTTATGTAAATGTTGCCTCAAGATCTAATTCTCTTGATAAGGAAACGAAAATATTTTCTTCCAGCTATACGAATAGCAATTGCCAGCCTGAAGTACCATTTCATCTTATTATGTAGGGATCTCATTATGATGCAAAACCTAGGAATACATCGCTAAAATACATCTACGTATGGTATCAGAACAAAAATCGTACAATCTCAACAATTGCCTTTTGTTAGTGAAGAAAAAGACAATGCAAGATAGTGAACAAAGCTCAGTAGATTTCTTTGATCTCAGTAGATCTAATGAGAAAATACCTTAGAGAAGCACCTGTTGGTAATTTAAACCAGGTTAATCGTTGCATCCAATAAAAATACAATATTATAAAAACCTCATTGTTGCCGGGCCCCGGGCAATGTAAAGTTGTTAAGGTGAGGTAAGAGGTCTATAATTTTACAATTATTGGAATAGCGTGCAAGCGGACGATTAGTACGATTACTATTATTTCCATTTCTATATCCCCCCCGATGATTATACATTCCCAATGATTATTGCTTTCCAACTGGCAGACCGCAGACCACCGGTTGAATCAATGTCAGCCACGGGGCTCCGACGGTAATGTAAACAAAATCCGAGACCTTATACATATGGAAGTACCTCTATCTACATAATAATTATAACAGCTACAAAGATACCTATTACCTACCTATATTGCTCTTGTTAAAGCCAAGAATGATAAAACAAGGAAATAGATTGATCATTTGATCAATGGGAATTGGTGTTCGGACTGTTTAATGATTTTCAGCAAAATTGTTCTAATTTCTTTCTGTTAATACCTATCTATTGCCATCATCAATTGTCCCTTAACTGTGCCGTCTGCTGTCCTTGCGCCCCCGCTCGACTTTTCAAGGCAGAATGCTCGATGATCTTTGAGGAAACTAACATGGGACTTTTCCGACGTAGGTAATTGAAAATTGAATCCCATCACACGAATTTTGAAAATTTTCACTCAAGAATCTGTAATGTCGTTTATAACGCTGGTAAAGTGCATCATTTGATCAATGGGAATTGGTGTTCGGACTGTTTAATGATTTTCAGCAAAATTGTTCTAATTTCTTTCTGTTAATACCTACCTATAGCCATCATCAAATAATAAATATTATGATCATAAACATCTAGGTAGGTAATATTTATTTTCAAAAGAGGAGGGGTTTGTCCTTACGTGCCCTCAGAACTCATGGAGAAGGGGCACAAAGGGAAAATAAAACTTTTAGTTTGGAAACCAATTGAATTCAGGGGATCAAAGCAAATCTACTTCAGGGTCTAAGTATAAACTAAAGCGTATAAAGAGCAACGTCAAAACTAATAGGGAATAGGGGATGCAAGGGTTCCGTCATTCCAGTTCAATATGGGACGTCGACACACAGAGGGAGGGGGGGGGGATTCTGCATGATGTCAT
>NW_007384100.1:0-4273 GCF_000475195.1 Diaphorina citri | reverse complement strand
CATTTTTTCGTTTAAGGCGGTTTAATACAACATTTTCTCGTTTATAAAGGTTTAGCAAAGTGGAAGAGCAAACTGATGCAAGCATGACAAAAACATAATCGCCAAATCCGCGAACAAAATCGCGAAATCCGCGAACATAATCGCGAAATCCGCGAACATAATCGCGAAATGCGCGAACATAATCGCCGAAATCCGCGAACATAATCGCGAAATCCGCGAACAAAATCGCGAAATCCGCGAACATAATCGCGAAATCCGCGAACAAAATGGCCAAATCCGCGAGCATAATCGCGAAATCCGCGAACAAAATCGCGAAATCCGCGAACTTAATCGCGAAATCCGCGAACATAATCGCCAAATCCGCGAACATAATCGCCAAATCCGCGAACAAAATCGCGAAATCCGCGAACATAATCGCCAAATCCGCGAACAAAATCGCGAAATCCTACTCATCAATACGCAACTTTTGACATATCAGGCGTTTCGAAATTCGAAAAAAAATTTCCATCCCTATAGTTTCACTCCACCCTAATATGTAGTTGATTCAACCTTTATATATAGGCATGACAATATACGCTTATGTCGAATAGGGAGTACATACCTAAGATAGGAATGCAAAATGTGGATATACGTGTGCAGTATGGGTATACACAGGCCCGGAAGGAGCAGGGACCTCAGACTCTTGAGGCCTGGCCACTGAGAGAGAGAGAGAGAGAGAGAGAGAGAGAGAGAGAGAGAGAGAAAGAAAGGGAGAGAATGGAGGGGAGAGAGAGCAGTATAGGTATACAAATTACAAACCAAAATATTAAGCCATTATAATTTGTGACACCTGTCGCAAGAACCAAGGAACATTAGGATATTGCGGCCCTGATAATGTGGTACACATGTTTCGGTATCTTTCTTAGTGATATGTATCCGTCATGTGACATGAATATTTATAAAACTTCATATTGTGCAGGCGAAACCTGATGGAATCTCTTTAGGAAGCCGAATATACGAGTGTGAAGTTACTCTAATGTTATCAACATTCCTATGCTCAAGTAAATTTAATTATCTAGGTCAATTTACTCTAATGATGTTCTCATCAACATTCCTATACTCGAGTAAATTTTAACATATATAGGTTAATGGCATATGCTTGCAATAATTATTATAGTATTGTCATAAACTTGGACATTCATGAACTGTCATTACCTATCATACCATTCTGTCGCCGCTTTGGGGCACTAAAATTTTACATACAAGATTAGGAAAGGGAATCATGCTGTGGAGGAATTGAAGTTCTCATGTATTCTAATTTAGCTTTTATGAGTACCTTTGTGCAATGTTTCTGTAGGGTATTATTCAAATACAATAGTAACTAAAGGGTCACTTTTGAATGTTAAAATCCAATCATAGAATGGATATAGTGCTTGTCCACTCTGCCAGAATTGCTTCCAAATTAAAGTCAAATCCCACATCACAATGAAAACTTTGTACTTACAACAAGGACTGGACACACAAATTGTTATTTCACGCTTTGGGGCACTAAAATTTTACATACAAGATTAGGAAAGGGAATCATGCTGTGGAGGAATTGAAGTTCCCATGTATTCTAATTTAGCTTTTATGAGTACCTTTGTGCAATGTTTCTGTAGGGTATTATTCAAATACAATAGTCACTAAAGGGTCACTTTTGAATGTTAGAATCCAATCATAGAATGGATATAGGATATAGTGCTTGTCCACTCTGCCAGAATTGCTTCCAAATTAAAGTCAAATCCCACATCACAATGAAAACTTTGTACAACAAGGACTGGACACACAAATTGTTATTTCATTGCGGACAAATCCAAGCGAACATTTGGGCCGGCTACAATCCTGACAAAAATTACTCGTTTGGAAAATTCAAATATTGAAAATTCCCCCTTCACAAAGCCTCCCAGACTAACTGTAAAATTGTTGCAATAAATCCCCAAACTAAACCCGGAGAAGGGATAGAATACCAAGGGTACAATAATAATCCTAGGAATTACTATTTTGGGTATGGGATTATAAAAGCCCCCTCACCGCCACTCCAACTTTTCCTGGCTTGCAATGTCCTCCGAGTGAATTTTAATGAAGGAAGAATTTTGATATGACATGACATGGAATTTCACCTCCACACTCTCTCACCCACCACCAACACCACATCTCACTCACAAAATAAAAAGTTCAGACCAAAGTTATGAATTTGTTCTCTCTCATTTCCTACAATGTATACTTTTTTCTGCCTTTCTGTTTTTGGGTCTTGATAAAAACTTTCAGAAAATGCTCACCTTTTATACGTTTATCTTGTCTCTTATTTTTCACATTGTGTTGTGAGTTGCTCGAAAGTTTCTGTTTTGGACAGTGATATAGGAAAGCTCTGCAGATTAGTCATTAATATTTTATTTTTGGACAGTTGAAAGTAGTGGTTAGACAAAAACAAATAATGATACATATCCTACCCAGCTATCTCTACAGATTTCTTGTATTCTGGTAACAAGGCAGGTAACGAGGTATTATATAGTTAGTTTATTTTTTGCCTCTTCCATATCACACTCAAAGATAACTTTACAAGAAAATTGGGTTATTTCAAACCCATCTATTATCCCTCAAGTAGGTGGTACCTATCTTCTTTCTCAAATATTCGACGGTAAAAATAGAAAAATTCATGAAATATCGAAAAAGGCATAGATATAATCTAAAAAGCCTAGGAGAAATTTTTATTACACGAATTCGAAAGCTAAAGGTTTGTATTATGGATTAGAAAGATGAGTGATGGTCTAAAATCAATATAGGAAAAAAACCTCTAAGCCTTTTAGCTATCTCGAGGGAATACACGGGAAATGCAGGGATGATGGAGAAGTATTGTACCAACACAATGCTTGGATGCTATGCCAGTATGTACGGCTATGTATGTTCTTGTTTATTTTGTAGGTAAAAATATAAACGCAGACATATACAGGGTGTGGTCAATGTTGAGAAAAAGAAGGCGAGCTGGGTCTAAGATCAGTAAGATTCAATAACAATTAAGTTTGACGTTGTCATCTGAACAACAGGTTTTACTAACATATTTTTAGTAGGGTAGCGGCTAGCTAATAGTTCTTCCAAGTATCCCTCCATGACAAAAGCTAAAATGTTTCCTAGATAGCTTTCTGAAACAGTAAAGAGCAAAGTCCCTTTACCACCAAATACTTTTTAACTTTCCAGTCCAAATTGTCAGTAAATAGTAAAAACTTGGGCAAACTACAAGTGAGTTCTTTAAATTTTAAGAGACTTTTCCTGTAATAGGCGTACGGAAGATATAAAAGTTCCTTCATTTCGAGCGCTAGCGGTTCCCTCATTTTCATTTTTGCCGCAAACAAATTTTCCACGACATTTGTCTTTATTTTCCTCTGTGTGTGTTTCATTAAACATTTTGCCTCCCTTCCCATCACACCCAATTAACCCTATCCGCATCTCTTGACGACTCAGTTACCTCCCATCCTGTTTAAATATGTTTCAGAGAAGAGACCGAGAGACGGTTTTGTTTTGTTGGGTCACTTGGGATTTCCAAAGTCCTCTCTCACTTCCTTCCAATCCTTCACAACTTTCCTCGTGTTTAAATATGTTTCAGAGAAGAGACCGAGAGACGGTTTTGTTTTGTTGGGTCACTTGGGATTTCCAAAGTCCTCTCTCACTTCCTTTCAATCCTTCACAACTTTCCTCTGTGAAATCTATTTTTCAAGTCAAAAGCTCAAGTTATGATGAATATTAATTTTTACCCTTGTTTAAACACTTCAATTAATCTTATTTACACCCTTCTGCAGGGGTGTGATGTGCAAATATTCTCCGAAGTTCTTCAATCCGTATTAAAAGGTCGAGAATCTACGTGAAGTTATCTTCAGATTTCACATCGAAAACTTTGGAATCGAGGATATTATTTTGCTTGTACAGGGTGTGTTAATGTTGAGTTTCCATGCACACCCTTATTTCCAACTTGAGACGGATTGTTGTTTTTGAATTTTCTTTATTGCCCCCTCATCGGATGAAGAAAAACTCCAGAAACTTACCTTTTCACATAGGACTTCTCTTGCATAGTAGACATTAGAATTACTTACCTACCTATACCTACTATCCACGTATCTTAGATATCAACATTATTATACAATTTAGTACCTAAAGCCAACAAATATGTATGCATAGCTACCAGGGACTATTAATAGTAAATTCATGTATGTATGAATCTCCCTAATTAATATCAGCTACCTACATATGTGTTCTATTACTT
>NW_007384099.1:0-4215 GCF_000475195.1 Diaphorina citri | reverse complement strand
TTGAGTTTCATGTGGGACATGAATCCTACCGTAAGAGCGATTCTGGTGAAATTGATTCTGTACGCAAAAGGTTAAGACCTTGGAAGTTACAGTTCCCTCTGTCAAAGTTTGAAGTCTAATTTTTAGTCCCTATTGATATGAAACATTGTAAACGTCGCAAGGCAATAGGAATAACAAAATAAATATTATTATTATTTAAAGAAGAAGAAGAAGGAGAAGAGGAAGAAGAAGAATAAGAAGAAGAAAAACAATCCCAGTCTGGAAACCACTAGATAGGTAGGTACACATTGAAAGGAATGAATAAATAATTAATACCTTCCTATGTATAGGTACCCATCTAGAATTAAATAATTTAATGTATTTCTCGAGAAACCTAACCAAAACTTCTCTTTCCACTTTCTCCTGCTGTCTCTCCCTCCCTTAACCTCGCTATTTCTCTCTCTCTCTCTCTCTCTCTTTGGTTTTGGGTACATGTCTTAAATTCTCGACTTTCTATCAATTTGAAATAGGGAAATTAATTGAATGTAAAGGTTCTTCTTCTTCTTCTTCTTCTTCTTCTTCTTCTTCTTCTTCTTCTTCTTCTTCTTCTTCTTCTTCTTCTTCTTCTATGCTATTATTTGGTCAGTTACCAAGGTGACCAAGTTCTGAATTCCCAGTTCTACTCTGAATTCCTTCCTTTCCTAGATCCTAAATTGATCTTGTTCCTCATTCAACAGGTCTATGGTCTACAAAATACAGGATGTTCGAAAACTCCTTTGAGCAACCTATGATATGTGCTTCAGATTTCATAAAATTCCACAAAGCAACCCTTTATTCTTCTATTTCTTCATTATTTTCCAAAGCGGAAGGAAGTTATACAGGAGAGAGAAAGAGAGAGAGAGAGAGAGAGAGAGAGAGAGGAAATGAGTGATAAAGATAGATGGATACCTACAATACCTACATATGTAGATGGGAAGGGGGAAGAGAGAGAGAGAGAGATAAGTTTGAAATAACGGAAAAGGAATTCATCAGTTATTTGTCACTGAGTCACTCACTCCTAACTGTAACCCTTTGACCTTTTGAACATGAAGAGGGAGAGAGAAAGAAAAAAAGAAAATAATGAAAACAGACAAAGGAGGAAGATGTGTTTGTTTTAAATTAATTCCTAAATAAGATGGTGGAACTTTTAAACCACAAAAATTAGAAGAACGCCGTGGATTTTTTTGTTTTACAAAGAAAAACAGAAAAGTTGTTCAAGTTTTTCTTCGAGAATAATAATTTTCACCACCCTATCCCTAGGTAAGAAAAATATTTCTCCAGACCTTTTTTACCTTTTTTTCAATCACTTTCATCTCTTATCTAACTGATCACTGATCCATCTATCTTCAATGCTAAATATTTACATTCAAATCTCAAAGTATTACCTACGTAGCCAGTTCTACTCTGAATTCCTTCCTTTCCTAGATCCTAAATTGATCTTGTTCCTCATTCAACAGGTCTATGGTCTACAAAATACAGGACGTTCAAAAACTCCTTTGAGCAACCTATGATATATGTGCTTCAGATTTCATAAAATTCCACAAAGCAACCCTTTATTCTTCTATTTCTCTTATTATTTTCCAAAGCGGAAGGAAGTTATACAGGAGAGAGGGAGAGAGAGAGAGAGAGAGAGAGCGCGAAGAAACAAAGTTGTGTTTGTTTTAAATTAATTCCTAAATAAGATGGTGGAACTTTTAAACCACAAAAATTAGAAGAACGCCGTGGATTTTTTGTTTTACAAAGAAAAACAGAAAAACTGTTCAAGTTTTTCTTCGATAATAATAATTTTCGCCACCCTCTATCCCTAAGTAAGAAAAATATTTCTCCAGATCTTTTTTACCTTTTTTTCAATCACTTTCATCTCTTATCTACTGATCACTGATCTATCTATCTTCAATGCTAAATATTTACATTCAAATCTCAAAGTATTACCTACGTAGGTTTGTTTGTTTGTTTGCCTGTCTGTGAAATTAACGGAAGATGACGGACTGGAACCCAATGTAAAGTATAGGTTCAAAGAAATTTGGTGGAATGAAAAATTTATAAGGAGCATGGATGTTCATTAGGTAATGTCGATTTTTTTTCCTTGCTTTACCCATCAAACTGCTAAAGGTAAAGTTGATAAAACAAAAATAACAACAGCAACCCATCATCTATAGACAAATCATTATAGGTAGGTATGTCTTTTACCGATCCCTATAGAATTAATGACTGGAAATTTACAAACTTTCAACCGAAAAACAACTTGTGTTCAAATTTGTGGATTGTTAGTAGAAGTTGTTGTTATTGGGTTGTATTGTATAAGTTGTTGTTTCTACCCACTCCCAAAATTTTATCAACGAGGTGCATGCTCAAAAAGTAGATAGGTAGGTACGACCATTACTGAAAACCCCACTTCAAAAATGCCCCTGGGCCTATTTTTAGTGAAATGAACTTTGCAACAAGTGTCATTCCAAAGTTGCGGAGGTATAATGTGTGGGATTCAATGACATCGTAGGAATTCTTATGATGTTAAAATAGATGTGACATTAAAGTTTTCCCTAAGGACTCCCATGAAACTAAGGTCGGTGCCCTGTTCACGTCTTGTGTGAACTGAAAACCCCACTTCAAAAATGCCCCTGGGCCTATTTTTATAGTGAAATGAACTTTGCAACAAGTGTCATTCCAAAGTTTCGGAGGTAATGTGGGATTATAGATGTGACATTAAAGTTTTCCCTTAAGGACTCCCATGGTGAAAGCTTCCATACCTCGCGTTATGTTGACGACTCCCATACAACTTTCACCTCGTGATGGAACCCCAGAGACCAAGCTGTCATTTGGATAAACATTACTCTGAAATAGTTTGTAGGATTCCAAGATACACCTAGGTGCAATCAAACTTTTAAGTTAGTTTCTGTTTGAAAGAGGTTTAACGTCACTTTTTAACTTACTTTTAAGTTTTTTTTTTTTTTTTCTATTACCAAAGTATAGGGAAGATCGGAAGAGCGGTTCAGCATTTTTTTTTTTTTTTTTTTTTTAAAAGGTTGTTAAGAAGAGTACTGAGGGTGACGTGGCCTACTTAAATTTTTCACATTCCATCCTGATTCAAAATGGCGGCGCTTCAAAATTCAAAGTTATGCCTGGTCCCGTACAAAGGAGGGGTCAACCAGTAGTATTTTCTTTGCGTGGAGTGACAAATTTGACAAGAGTCGTTCATGGACGAGACAAAAAAGTCACAGTAGGTAGGTACTTATACCTAAAATACGAGCATAACATTATCATAAACGTAAATAAAACTACGATAAATCTGCAATGTTAGGTTTTATGAACATAATAAACCTTGCAAGGAATTGACATATTTCTTACTTGAAGTCCCATTACAATTTATACTTCCCTCATATGAACAGGAATTGCTGATAAAACCATTTAAACTAGAGGACAATAACAATAAAAATCACAATGTGAAGATAAAATTATAATAAAGAATTGTCGTAATGTCGTAAATTATTTTATTGAAATTTATACTTCATAGTATGGAGAGTTTTATGTTTTATGGGGAAATGGGTAGGTACTTACTTTAAATAGGTAAGTATGTACTCTTTATGAGTTATCATTAAATTTATATACAATAGACTCTTGAGTGGAAGGCAACCACTAGGCGAGGTTAACGCCTTAGGCGTTCTCTACCACCTAACCCTTAGAGCTCCATTATTATGTGTTCAAATTCTCAAACAAATGAGGATAAAATTCCATGCCTCGGCTGGGATCGAACCCACGCCCTCCTGTTTACCAGGCGAGCGTCTTGACCACTGCGCCACCGAGGCAGGGAGGCAGGGTTTATTTGAATTTGATTAAATAGGGCACGCATGTCAAATACCAAAAGGAAAAGGGCATTTGCTGATTGTCCTTTGGGTCCAATCAGACCCATTGCTGCAAAAAAAGCCAAGAAGTTTTACGAGAGAAGACGAGAAATAGGTCAGTTGCGCTTACTTGGGTGATGTTTCAAAGTCATAGGACAGGAAAAATGAGGACCAACGGATTTTTTCTTTTTCTTGTACGACTTCTAGATACCGAGATAAATCGATTTCAAAAATCCCGGTAAATCGTAAACTTTGACGTCACGGCATACGCTCCCGTAGACGATGACGTCATAATTCATGACTCGCGCTTCGTTTGTTTGTGCGCAAGCGTTTCTGCGCATTTTGACGTGAAATCTGA
>NW_007384098.1:0-4275 GCF_000475195.1 Diaphorina citri | reverse complement strand
TAGATAAGGAAGAACCAACTCCTCCAGCTGAAGAAGAGAACAAAACAAACATGTATTAGAAAAAAGAAATAAAGAAAAACTGTTTAGTCCAAAGGTAGAGATTGCCATGCAGAAAGGAATGGATGGAAAATAATACTCCATGTTTTAATTGAGGGGCTGAAGATTCAGGTGTTGTCCACTTGGGCTGCTGACGTTTGGACATGATTTCTGAAGAGTAGAAAACATGAAGATAATTCAATGAACTAGGTGAGTTCTAGCACAATGGGACAAAATTGAGAACTATAAACTGTTGGCATAATGGGACAAGTTCTAGGACAGTCTAAATAAAGTGCTACTTTTACTCCCAAGTTTCTACATGATTTTGCATTTAGTTTGCTTATAAATCTGTTACATGATACCAAAACTGATGCAATCTAATGATTTACCTAAGAAGATCATCTGAAATGTTTTATTCCATTCCAAATCAATTAGGTGTGATAGGAATATAGAGTTTGAACTTACATGTATCTTGATTTGAGTACCACAAGTAATAAATCTATATAATCACACAAGCAGTACTAATCTACTAATCTAATCTTTACAGCCCATAAAATTACCTATTACAATTTACAATAAATTCAAATTGCAAAAAAAATATGTGCCATTACTGCCATTAGGGCTATTTGGCTGATTTTACAATCACCATAAATTTCAAATTTTCGCGGGAAGAAATTAATTGAAATACTCTGATAGAATTCTTCGAAGAATATCAAATGTAATGTAGGATCTGAAAAGGTAAAAAAAGTTGAATTAATTGCAGCATTTAAGTAGCTACAATGAAACGTGGTCAATTCACATCACCTGAAACATAGTGTGTAACTTTTTTCCCCGATCCAAATCATTGTCAGTTAACTTTAGGAAGTATTAACCCACCTATAGTCTTCAGCATAAACAAGGTAAGCTAATCAGCTGCATAACACAATACTTACCTAGCATGTCCCATATGAGACGCATCATAGACAGTGGGTCCACAACTGTACCAATAAATTTCCTTTCCATTCTGAGGAACAAACACTTCTTTCTGGCGGGTTAAGCTGTTGTAGAGTTTTAATTGAGGGGCTGAAGATTCAGGTGTTGTCCACTTGGGCTGCTGACGTTTGGACATGATTTCTGAAGAGTAGAAAACATGAAGGTAATTCAATGAACTAGGTGAGTTCTAGCACAATGGGACAAAATTGAGAACTATAAACTGTTGGCATAATGCATAATGGGACAAGTTCTAGGACAGTCTAAATGAAGTGCTCCTTTTACTCCCAAGTTTCTACATGATTTTGCATTTAGTTTGCTTATAAATCTGTTACATAATAACAAAAATTGAGGCAATCTAATGATTTACCTAAGAAGATCACCTAAATGTTTTATTCCATTCCAAATCAATCAGGTGTGAAAGGAATATAGAGTTTGAACTTACATGTATCTTGATTTGAGTACCACAAGTAATAAATCTATAAAATCACACAAGCAGTACTAATCTAATCTTTACAGCCCACAAAATTACCTATTACAATAAAATGCAAAAAAATTGTGCCATTAGCCATTAGGGCTATTTGGCTGATTTTACATTTTACAATCACCATAAATTTCAAATTTTCGCGGGAAGAAACCCAAAGATAATCGAGTACATAAAAAATTCGTTTACACGATCTCTAATTTCAGAGCGGATGTTCCCGATTTGTACCTATCCGGCAGCTGCTCTCAACTTTTGGGTAACGGGGAACTCCAGTGGGAAGGCCACAAGATATTTTCGTGGCTTTTTTCTAACGTGACAAACCGATTAAAAAAAAAAAAAAAATGGATCAATTGCAATACTTTCTCATTACATAGTACCTATACTTATTTTTTGTTTGTTTCAGCCTACAGAGGACCACATAATTCTTACTTCTTTTCGTTTTCTCTTCATCCAGTAGGTAGATCTTCATTCTGGATGAACGGTCAACTTTTCTCTCCTCTGACCATTTACTATTGGGTCTGGGGACAACAGTAGTTAGTGGTTTCAGTTTATCAGATGACAGACAGATGACTTTACAGCTTCTCGAAATAGTTATAGTAAAAATAAAAAAAAAATTAATTTAACCCAAACCACTTGTCACTCACTATTCCTATTAGTAATGACAAGAGCAGTCCACTGAAACACCCCTAACCAGAACCATGTAAAAAAAAATAGTAATACAAAGTAAGTAAATGATCAGAAGCTTCATATTATGTATTTTACACAAACATAATTATATTATTTAGGGGCTTCTTAAAAAATAAGAATAACGTCAAATTAAAATGTAAGAAAAAAGTAACCAACAAAGATAAAGGGAAAAAATTATCAAATAGAAAAATAGCTTAGGTGTTGGGACTGTAGGTTTGGCTGGTGTTTTAACAGCTGGTTTGTCATCCTCTGAACTGGAGTCATCACTGCTTGATTCAGCCGGTCTTTTAATACCCTTATTTACAGTTGGTGCTTTCGGGTTAGATAGAACTTTAGGGACAGTTTCATCCTCAGAACTTGAATCTTCACTACTGTCAGCTGATTTCTTGGAGACACCGTTAGCAAGTGCTGGTTTCTTTGCAGCTGGACTTCCATGGAGAGTAAACAGACTTTTGCGTTTAGTTAATGTTTTCAATTCACTTACAACTTGTACAAGGGTTGGGGATCCCTTGGCCGGTGGAGTAGCATTCGTCTTTTTCTTAAATATTTCTGCGGCCTTTTGGTCTACGTCTTTTAAATATGAAAACACTAGGGCATTTACTTCGTCATTGTGGTTTAAAGGCATTTTAAAACAGAGTATAATATCGACTTAATTTCGAAATAATATTTAATTTAAATTCAAATTTCAAATTGAAAATTTTAACTACACCACCCCACGTGCGCACGGATAAGAAGAAAAAGAAATCAAAATATCAAATCAAAACAATTTTTTTCAACGAGGAAAAAATCTTTATTTTAAAATAAGCCCAACTTGGATCAAATGCATCCAAATACCAAAGTTGAGTTTCATATCACAGAGTGTTTTCTCAGTTCAATTCCAAACTGATTTCAACTGTTTCAATCAAACTGGATTGAATTTACACCTGTGCTAATCTGCCCACCACGGTAACTACCTCTCTTCTTTTTTGTTTTTTCATGTCTGAATGCTTTGCCTTTCACAACTTTTAAATCCCTAGCAGCTTTTTCTCCCCAACATCCCTGAGCTCCTTTCTTGGCTTCAAAAGAATTATTTGCTAATCTTGGGTCAAGCTCTACTTCTTCCTCTTTCACACGTCTGAATGGTTCAGAATGTCTCTTCTGTTTTTCATTGCTATCAGCTGATTTAACAAAATTATTTTTCCAATAGTCTCCTTTCTGGTTTTTCTTCAAATTGTCAGCAGCAGATTTGAATTTCAAACTTGTAGAAGCATCATCAGATTCACTATTTTTCTCAGAGTGATGTCCATTAGTTGGTCCATTGATAATTGGTGTTGGCTTGACTTTGGGATCTTCATCTGAATTCTCATCTTCACTAGAATCAGCAGCTCCTTTACCATTTAATAATGTTTTAGGCTTAGCATTTGAAGGTGGCTTATTGGGAAAAATCCTACAATGCTGCAGTGAGCACCAAAGTTGTGATATAATTATTATTATTAAATATGTTTATATTGTTTTGACAGCTGGTTTCTCATCTTCAGAGCTTGAATCGTCATCACTGCTGGATTCTGCCTTCTTGGCAGCAGCTGGTTTAGCAGCTTGAGCTACAGGTTTGGCTGGTGTTTTGACAGCTAGTTTTTCATCTTCAGAGCTTGAATCATTGTCACTGCTGGATTCAGGCTTCTTGGCAGCAGCTGGTTTAGGTGTTGGAACTGCAGGTTTGGCTGCTGTTTTGACAGCTGGTTTCTCATCTTCAGAGCTTGAATTGTCATCACTGCTGGATTCTGCCTTCTTGGCAGCAGCTGGCTTAGCAGCTAGAGCTACAGGTTTGGCTGGTGCTTTAACAGCTGGTTTTTCATCTTCAGAGCTTGAATCATCATCACTGCTGGATTCAGCCTTCTTGGCAGCAGCTGGCTTAGGAGTTTGGGCTGCAAGTTTGGCTGGTGTTTTAACAGCTGGTTTTTCATCTTCAGAACTTGAATCATCATCACTGCTGGATTCTGCCTTCTTGGCAGCAGATGGCTTAGGAGTTTGGGCTGCAGGTTTGGCTGGTAATTTTGCAGCTGGTTTATCATCTTCAGAACTTGAATCATCATCACTGCTGGATTCAGCCTTCTTGGCAG
>NW_007384097.1:0-11179 GCF_000475195.1 Diaphorina citri | reverse complement strand
GCATATGAGTTGTAGGAACTCATTTCGCATTGAGCGAAGATACCTAATTACCTTAACAACAATAAATATCCGTCGGATGCCTATAATAGTAGATAGTAAGTTACAGGTAGTCACATATATTATCATACGTGTAGTTCCCATGTAGTCAGTAGTCAGTCATACATGATGGTCGTAGAGAGGATGCGAGTCATATTATGTAAACACATTGGGCATTAAGCTAGGCAAGTTATGTATATGTAACAGGGTAGTTATGATAAAAACGAGAACGTCTGAGTTGAACAGCAAAAGATATGAGTGAAAATGAAGGTAGAGACATACTACTATCACGTCACGTGAACTTATGGGGGGTTAGAAAGATGTCGTTCAAAGTTTTTCTATAATATTGTAGGTAATTTCGTTCGTGATATAGTCACACTGGCCTCACGTCACGTGAACTCACGTGATAGTGTGTTTCTACCTGTAGGTGTTTTTCCAAGAGGTTGTAACAACAAGGTCTTATCGTCTTCTGAACGAGCAAGTTGTAGAGGCCGTTGTCATCACCACGTTGATATAGCTCGAGTACCTCGGTGGAGTTGAGAGGTTGAGAGAGACGGAACTCGTACAGGGTTTCATTGCAGAAACACTTGATGACTTTCATATCCGCGGACGGGTATTCTGAAAAACATATTTGAAGGAAAAATCATCGGCAAGCGAACCAGAGGCAGACCTAGAGCAAACTGTTTCAAGAAATTCAGGTGAACATGGGCTGTTCGAGTGCTCATCCCATCAACAACTCAAGGAAGCAGCAAGGGACAGACCGACAGACACATTTGGCTACAACGACAAGGCGCTGCCTTTAGAAACTGATGATGATCATGGGTTTCCTGAAAATCGAGAATCGGGGAATACACAATCAGAGATGGAGAAGGAAGAGGGTAAAGGGACTTTCCAGTCCTATCCCAGCAGGATGAACAAGATAATGTTCGTTCTCGGAACGGCTGGGTTTTTCCTGTCCTGTCCGCTCTTCGATTTCGCGATGATTGCAAACATTTTTAAATTTCAGTTAGGTTTCTTTCTGGTGTTCTCGTGTTGACCCAGCACCCTAATGGTAAGTGTTGTGTTTCGCCTACCTGAGACCCTACTTACCATTTCCCTGTGTGGTGAACACTTGTCCTCTGATCCGGTCTATCCAAATAGAACATACAAAACAAATCAGTAGGAGAAGCTTCATGGCAATGAAGACAAAAAAAACCTTCGGAAACTGAACGCGGGAGAAATAGGAAAGTTAAATCTTTCCGATTTGTAGAAGCAGCGAAGATTTTTACAAGCAGAGATGAAATCCGCGATCAGTTTTTTTGGACCTCTGCGATATGTCAGTCAATGCTCAACCGTTGCCAGGTGAAAACTGACTCTGGATGTCAGATTGGTCCTAACTATTAACTATTTAATGATCTTTCACTTTGATAGTTGCCCGATAAATCGGCACGGGTCTTTGACTAGGAAATCTAGGAATTAGGAAATTTCAAGAGAAATCTTAATCGTAAACCATTTCGTTGTATATTTACTCCGAATTCGGCGCGGCGATAAGATTGGTACCAATAAAATAATTTATATCATTTTTTACTCGCTTTACATTAAATTTACGTTTAAATGTTTAATTACCCAGATGTTGGTCGATTGCCTTGGTGTTCGGCTCTCGAAAGCCAACGATTGTGAGAAGGAACCCTATCTGGATAAAGTTCGCCCGGGGCGCGAATCAAACACGCGACCTAGCGCTTACAAGGCAGTCGTGGTATTTTCCAAGCGCTCAGACCTTCTAGCGTCTGAAAGACCTACCTATAGGTTCCAAGCTTTTTCCGCCACACACGCTCAGACTGTCTGACATACTTAGGTCTGTGAGACCGTGGTCTGTCAGACTGTCTGACATACTTAGGTCTGTGAGACCGTGGTCTGTCAGACTGTCTGACATACTTAGGTCTGTGAGACCGTGGTCTGTCAGACTGTCTGACATACTTAGGTCTGTGAGACCGTGGTCTGTCAGACTGTCTGACATACTTAGGTCTGTGAGACCGTGGTCTGTCAGACTGTCTGACATACTTAGGTCTGTGAGACCGTGGTCTGTCAGACTGTCTGACATACTTAGGTCTGTGAGACCGTGGTCTGTCAGACTGTCTGACATACTTAGGTCTGTGAGACCGTGGTCTGTCAGACTGTCTGACATACTTAGGTCTGTGAGACCGTGGTGTTCCAAATTTAACCTCTGTTTCAGTATAAACAGGGCTCTGAAAAAAAAAAAGCATTTTTTTTTTTTTTTTTTTTTTTTTTTAGTTCTATGGGGGTTAAGTGTGCAGAAACTTGATTCCTATTTATAATTCAAATAACAGGTGTTTTATTAGGTATACTTGTAATTAGGTACTAATAAAATAAAAGACAATTTTCTTTCATGAACATTTTTTTAAGATTTTTATTAACTTTTTTATTAATTAATTATTTGAAAACAACCATAGCGTCACCCAAAAAGTCCCGCTCATCACCACGCATAATTTACTTCCTCAAATAAGCCCGATTGTAATATGAAACACAAAAGGGCCCGTTTGTTATACACAACCCAAACACTCGTAATCATAGGCATAGTAGTCGTCAGCACCGTTACAACAGGGGCAATTATTACAGGTGCGGCAGTATTCACACTTAGGGCAGTAACAGCTTCTGGGCTGGGGCTGGAGCGGGGGGTTCTTATTCTTACACCGGTGCAGACTGTCTAATATCATCTTGTTGACGGTGGCCTGGTCGCGGACCTGCAAATAGGGTTACCACTGTTACCAGACAAGAAATTTCAAAAGGAGGACATTTTGGCTAAAAAAAAAAGGCGGACATTTCAACCAAAAGGAGACCTGACGTCCTCTTCTCAACGGAAAACGATACATTACGTAATTTGGGTTTTTGAGGCCGAAACTTCAAAAAGGCGGACATTTTGCTATATTTTAAAAAAGGCGGGCGGACGGAGGACAAACGTAAAAAAAGGACTTCCTCAAATAAGCCCGATTGTAATATGAAACACAAAAGGGCCCGTTTGTTATACACAACCCAAACACTCGTAATCATAGGAATAGTAGTCGTCAGAACCGTTACAACAGGGGCAATTATTACAGGTGCGGCAATATTCACACTTAGGGCAGTAACAGCTTCTGGGCTGGGGCTGGAGCGGGGGGTTCTTATTCTTACACCGGTGCAGGCTGTCTAATATCATCTTGTTGACGGTGGCCTGGTCGCGGACCTGCAAATAGGGTTACCACTGTTACCAGACAAATTTCAAAAGGAGGACATTTTGGCTAAGAAAAAAAAGGCGGACATTTCAACCAAAAGGAGACCTGACGTCCTCTTCTCAACGGAAAACGATACATTACGTAATTTGGGTTTTTGAGGCCGAAACTTCAAAAAGGCGGACATTTTGCTATATTTTAAAAAAAGCGGGCGGACGGAGGACAAACGTAAAAAAAGGAAGACATGTCCACCGAAAAGCGGACGTCTGGTAAGCCTACCTGCAAACCGTTCTGAACGAGCAAGTTGTAGAGGCCGTTGTCATCACCACGTTGATATAGCTCGAGTACCTCGGTGGAGTTGAGAGGTTGAGAGAGACCGAACTCGTTTGTGGTTCAGGAGATAGAGCGATCAGTGTGTGAATATGAAATGTGAACTGTGAATGAGTGAATGGATCTTGATTTTATAATATAAGATTTTAGGTCATAACGTTGGTAAAGTGCTAATTTCTTTTTCTTTCTGGATCAGAGGCCTCTACCCCGCAGAACACTTGAGTTAAGCAATATTAATGATATTGGATAGTTGAATACCTAAATCTGCTTAACTCCGAACACAAAAATCTGGTGTGAACATCACACGACTTTCCTTATCCTACTGAATGGTGCTTATTTGGATGTTCTGTTGTAACATTTACAATATCTCTAACTGTTTAGTCAGTATAGCTGAAAACCGCCAAAAAGCGGTCGAAACCCGCCAAAAAGGGGTCAAAATACCGCCAACCGTAGCACCTATTTTAACCAAACGTTTTGTGTTGCATCTTTGTCACATTTGTGAACTACATACCAAATTTCAAGTCTTATACCGTTCCCGAGATATTGTTAAATTACACCGAAAACCGCCAAAAAGCGGTAAAATGCCGCCAACCGTTGCACCGATATTAACCAAAAGTTTCGTGTTGCATCCTTGTCACATTTGACATCTACATACCAAATTTCGAGTCTCTAGCTCTTACCGTTCTCGAGATATTTTGTTTACAGACAGACAGACACACACACGGACCAATGGCTGAAACTTTGGATTTAGGCTCTAGGGACCTCAAAACGTGTTTTGGCACTAAAAACTGACCATCGAAAATTTGACCCGATTACATTACTTTCCTTCCTATAGGATAAGGAAAATAAAAAGGAGCTCCACTTGAAATTAGAAAGCTCTCCTCGATTTGCAGAGGAAGTAGTGGAAGTACCACTCTCAAAGAACAAACTACAAGAACCCCTGAACAAAGACAGAGGAGACAGAGAGAGAGACAACTCACGTGAGTCTTGTCCGACATGATTTCAGCCAATGGGAGCGCTCGGTTACTCGAGTAAAAGAACCCACCTGAAACACTCTTGAACAGCCAAGAACCGAAGCTTTGAATCAGTGGTGTAGGCGCTAGGTCGCGGGTTCGATTCCCACCCGGTGCGGAATTTATTCTGAACGAATAGGTTCGTTCTCGGTTTCTCGGAACGGCTGGCTTTCTCCTATCCTGTCTTCCTTGCCTCTTTGCTTTCGATATCTTTAAAAAATTGTGAGAAAAGACATCTCCACCAATACTCGATTTTTTTTACTTTCTATTTTGAAGAGGTTTGATATTGGAACTGTAACTGCCAAGGTTTTGTCGTCCCGAAATCGAAGGGGGAGACAGGCGAACCTTATCTGTTTAGGATAAAAGCGGCCGCGGGCTGGAATCAAACCCGCGTCCTAGCGCTCACAAGGCCGACGTGCCCTTCCAAGTTAACTAGGCCAACATCTAATCGCCTGTAAAATATTAGGTCGTTCATTGAATATTCTATCCGTTCGTTGAACGGACTGTGACTGGAGTGTGACCTGAACGGATAGTTCAAATCAGACTTAATTAGTGACTCTGTTTGTTTTTAATTAGGCTCGATAGTCATGGGTAAGTTGGCGGTACCCGCAATTATCCGACACTGATAGTTATAATGCTGAACCATAATCATTCTATCTTATAATAGAGTACCTATATACCTGTGATTCCACGGAGGATACCAATCTCTTCAATGCCCCAGTACCACAATCGAGGGGTGTGATAGAGGGAACTAGATAATAATAATAGTGCTTATTTATACTGCTCGTATAGGACTGAAAAGTCCCTTTACTCCAGCAGTAGGCTACTACTATTATTGTGGTCAAATTCTCAAATTATATTGAGGATAAAATTCCATACCTCGGCTGGGATTGAACCCACGCCCTCCTGTTTACCAGGCGAGCGCCTTGACCACTACACCACCAATGTACCCACACTTTGCAAGTGAATAACTGTGCCAATAAGCCCTTGAGTAGAATAACTGTGCCAATAAGCCCTTGAGTAGAATAACTGTGCCAATAAGCCCTTGAGTAGAATAACTGTGCCAATAAGCCCTTGAGTAGAATAACTGTGCCAATAAGCCCTTGAGTAGAATAACTGTGCCAATAAGCCCTTGAGTAGAATAACTGTGCCAATAAGCCCTTGAGTAGAATAACTGTGCCAATAAGCCCTTGAGTAGAATAACTGTGCCAATAAGCCCTTGAGTAGAATAACTGTGCCAATAAGCCCTTGAGTAGAATAACTGTGCCAATAAGCCCTTGAGTAGAATAACTGTGCCAATAAGCCCTTGAGTAGAATAACTGTGCCAATAAGCCCTTGAGTAGAATAACTGTGCCAATAAGCCCTTGAGTAGAATAACTGTGCCAATAAGCCCTTGAGTAGAATAACTGTGCCAATAAGCCCTTGAGTAGAATAACTGTGCCAATAAGCCCTTGAGTAGAATAACTGTGCCAATAAGCCCTTGAGTAGAATAACTGTGCCAATAAGCCCTTGAGTAGAATAACTGTGCCAATAAGCCCTTGAGTAGAATAACTGTGCCAATAAGCCCTTGAGTAGAATAACTGTGCCAATAAGCCCTTGAGTAGAATAACTGTGCCAATAAGCCCTTGAGTAGAATAACTGTGCCAATAAGCCCTTGAGTAGAATAACTGTGCCAATAAGCCCTTGAGTAGAATAACTGTGCCAATAAGCCCTTGAGTAGAATAACTGTGCCAATAAGCCCTTGAGTAGAATAACTGTGCCAATAAGCCCTTGAGTAGAATAACTGTGCCAATAAGCCCTTGAGTAGAATAACTGTGCCAATAAGCCCTTGAGTAGAATAACTGTGCCAATAAGCCCTTGAGTAGAATAACTGTGCCAATAAGCCCTTGAGTAGAATAACTGTGCCAATAAGCCCTTGAGTAGAATAACTGTGCCAATAAGCCCTTGAGTAGAATAACTGTGCCAATAAGCCCTTGAGTAGAATAACTGTGCCAATAAGCCCTTGAGTAGAATAACTGTGCCAATAAGCCCTTGAGTAGAATAACTGTGCCAATAAGCCCTTGAGTAGAATAACTGTGCCAATAAGCCCTTGAGTAGAATAACTGTGCCAATAAGCCCTTGAGTAGAATAACTGTGCCAATAAGCCCTTGAGTAGAATAACTGTGCCAATAAGCCCTTGAGTAGAATAACTGTGCCAATAAGCCCTTGAGTAGAATAACTGTGCCAATAAGCCCTTGAGTAGAATAACTGTGCCAATAAGCCCTTGAGTAGAATAACTGTGCCAATAAGCCCTTGAGTAGAATAACTGTGCCAATAAGCCCTTGAGTAGAATAACTGTGCCAATAAGCCCTTGAGTAGAATAACTGTGCCAATAAGCCCTTGAGTAGAATAACTGTGCCAATAAGCCCTTGAGTAGAATAACTGTGCCAATAAGCCCTTGAGTAGAATAACTGTGCCAATAAGCCCTTGAGTAGAATAACTGTGCCAATAAGCCCTTGAGTAGAATAACTGTGCCAATAAGCCCTTGAGTAGAATAACTGTGCCAATAAGCCCTTGAGTAGAATAACTGTGCCAATAAGCCCTTGAGTAGAATAACTGTGCCAATAAGCCCTTGAGTAGAATAACTGTGCCAATAAGCCCTTGAGTAGAATAACTGTGCCAATAAGCCCTTGAGTAGAATAACTGTGCCAATAAGCCCTTGAGTAGAATAACTGTGCCAATAAGCCCTTGAGTAGAATAACTGTGCCAATAAGCCCTTGAGTAGAATAACTGTGCCAATAAGCCCTTGAGTAGAATAACTGTGCCAATAAGCCCTTGAGTAGAATAACTGTGCCAATAAGCCCTTGAGTAGAATAACTGTGCCAATAAGCCCTTGAGTAGAATAACTGTGCCAATAAGCCCTTGAGTAGAATAACTGTGCCAATAAGCCCTTGAGTAGAATAACTGTGCCAATAAGCCCTTGAGTAGAATAACTGTGCCAATAAGCCCTTGAGTAGAATAACTGTGCCAATAAGCCCTTGAGTAGAATAACTGTGCCAATAAGCCCTTGAGTAGAATAACTGTGCCAATAAGCCCTTGAGTAGAATAACTGTGCCAATAAGCCCTTGAGTAGAATAACTGTGCCAATAAGCCCTTGAGTAGAATAACTGTGCCAATAAGCCCTTGAGTAGAATAACTGTGCCAATAAGCCCTTGAGTAGAATAACTGTGCCAATAAGCCCTTGAGTAGAATAACTGTGCCAATAAGCCCTTGAGTAGAATAACTGTGCCAATAAGCCCTTGAGTAGAATAACTGTGCCAATAAGCCCTTGAGTAGAATAACTGTGCCAATAAGCCCTTGAGTAGAATAACTGTGCCAATAAGCCCTTGAGTAGAATAACTGTGCCAATAAGCCCTTGAGTAGAATAACTGTGCCAATAAGCCCTTGAGTAGAATAACTGTGCCAATAAGCCCTTGAGTAGAATAACTGTGCCAATAAGCCCTTGAGTAGAATAACTGTGCCAATAAGCCCTTGAGTAGAATAACTGTGCCAATAAGCCCTTGAGTAGAATAACTGTGCCAATAAGCCCTTGAGTAGAATAACTGTGCCAATAAGCCCTTGAGTAGAATAACTGTGCCAATAAGCCCTTGAGTAGAATAACTGTGCCAATAAGCCCTTGAGTAGAATAACTGTGCCAATAAGCCCTTGAGTAGAATAACTGTGCCAATAAGCCCTTGAGTAGAATAACTGTGCCAATAAGCCCTTGAGTAGAATAACTGTGCCAATAAGCCCTTGAGTAGAATAACTGTGCCAATAAGCCCTTGAGTAGAATAACTGTGCCAATAAGCCCTTGAGTAGAATAACTGTGCCAATAAGCCCTTGAGTAGAATAACTGTGCCAATAAGCCCTTGAGTAGAATAACTGTGCCAATAAGCCCTTGAGTAGAATAACTGTGCCAATAAGCCCTTGAGTAGAATAACTGTGCCAATAAGCCCTTGAGTAGAATAACTGTGCCAATAAGCCCTTGAGTAGAATAACTGTGCCAATAAGCCCTTGAGTAGAATAACTGTGCCAATAAGCCCTTGAGTAGAATAACTGTGCCAATAAGCCCTTGAGTAGAATAACTGTGCCAATAAGCCCTTGAGTAGAATAACTGTGCCAATAAGCCCTTGAGTAGAATAACTGTGCCAATAAGCCCTTGAGTAGAATAACTGTGCCAATAAGCCCTTGAGTAGAATAACTGTGCCAATAAGCCCTTGAGTAGAATAACTGTGCCAATAAGCCCTTGAGTAGAATAACTGTGCCAATAAGCCCTTGAGTAGAATAACTGTGCCAATAAGCCCTTGAGTAGAATAACTGTGCCAATAAGCCCTTGAGTAGAATAACTGTGCCAATAAGCCCTTGAGTAGAATAACTGTGCCAATAAGCCCTTGAGTAGAATAACTGTGCCAATAAGCCCTTGAGTAGAATAACTGTGCCAATAAGCCCTTGAGTAGAATAACTGTGCCAATAAGCCCTTGAGTAGAATAACTGTGCCAATAAGCCCTTGAGTAGAATAACTGTGCCAATAAGCCCTTGAGTAGAATAACTGTGCCAATAAGCCCTTGAGTAGAATAACTGTGCCAATAAGCCCTTGAGTAGAATAACTGTGCCAATAAGCCCTTGAGTAGAATAACTGTGCCAATAAGCCCTTGAGTAGAATAACTGTGCCAATAAGCCCTTGAGTAGAATAACTGTGCCAATAAGCCCTTGAGTAGAATAACTGTGCCAATAAGCCCTTGAGTAGAATAACTGTGCCAATAAGCCCTTGAGTAGAATAACTGTGCCAATAAGCCCTTGAGTAGAATAACTGTGCCAATAAGCCCTTGAGTAGAATAACTGTGCCAATAAGCCCTTGAGTAGAATAACTGTGCCAATAAGCCCTTGAGTAGAATAACTGTGCCAATAAGCCCTTGAGTAGAATAACTGTGCCAATAAGCCCTTGAGTAGAATAACTGTGCCAATAAGCCCTTGAGTAGAATAACTGTGCCAATAAGCCCTTGAGTAGAATAACTGTGCCAATAAGCCCTTGAGTAGAATAACTGTGCCAATAAGCCCTTGAGTAGAATAACTGTGCCAATAAGCCCTTGAGTAGAATAACTGTGCCAATAAGCCCTTGAGTAGAATAACTGTGCCAATAAGCCCTTGAGTAGAATAACTGTGCCAATAAGCCCTTGAGTAGAATAACTGTGCCAATAAGCCCTTGAGTAGAATAACTGTGCCAATAAGCCCTTGAGTAGAATAACTGTGCCAATAAGCCCTTGAGTAGAATAACTGTGCCAATAAGCCCTTGAGTAGAATAACTGTGCCAATAAGCCCTTGAGTAGAATAACTGTGCCAATAAGCCCTTGAGTAGAATAACTGTGCCAATAAGCCCTTGAGTAGAATAACTGTGCCAATAAGCCCTTGAGTAGAATAACTGTGCCAATAAGCCCTTGAGTAGAATAACTGTGCCAATAAGCCCTTGAGTAGAATAACTGTGCCAATAAGCCCTTGAGTAGAATAACTGTGCCAATAAGCCCTTGAGTAGAATAACTGTGCCAATAAGCCCTTGAGTAGAATAACTGTGCCAATAAGCCCTTGAGTAGAATAACTGTGCCAATAAGCCCTTGAGTAGAATAACTGTGCCAATAAGCCCTTGAGTAGAATAACTGTGCCAATAAGCCCTTGAGTAGAATAACTGTGCCAATAAGCCCTTGAGTAGAATACTGATGATGATCATGGGTTTCCTGAAAATCGAGAATCGGGGAATACACAATCAGAGATGGAGAAGGAAGAGGGTAAAGGGACTTTCCAGTCCTATCCCAGCAGGATGAACAAGATAATGTTCGTTCTCGGAACGGCTGGGTTTTTCCTGTCCTGTCCGCTCTTCGATTTCGCGATGATTGCAAACATTTTTAAATTTCAGTTAGGTTTCTTTCTGGTGTTCTCGTGTTGACCCAGCACCCTAATGGTAAGTGTTGTGTTTCGCCTACCTGAGACCCTACTTACCATTTCCCTGTGTGGTGAACACTTGTCCTCTGATCCGGTCTATCCAAATAGAACATACAAAACAAATCAGTAGGAGAAGCTTCATGGCAATGAAGACAAAAAAAAACCTTCGGAAACTGAACGCGGGAGAAATAGGAAAGTTAAATCTTTCCGATTTGTAGAAGCAGCGAAGATTTTTACAAGCAGAGATGAAATCCGCGATCAGTTTTTTGGGATATGTCAGTCAATGCTCAACCGTTGCCAGGTGAAATCTGACTCTGGATGTCAGATTGGTCCTAACTATTAACTATTTAATGATCTTTCAATTTGATAGTTGCCCCGATAAATTGGCACGGGTCTTTGACTAGGAAATCTAGGAATTAGGAAATTTCAAGAGAAATCTTAATCGTAAACCATTTCGTTGTATATTTACTCCGAATTCGGCGCGGCGATAAGATTGGTACCAATAAAATAATTTATATCATTTTTTGCTCGCTTTACATTAAATTTACGTTTAAATGTTTAATCACCCAGATGTTGGTCGATTGCCTTGGTGTTCGGCTCTCGAAAGCCAACGATTGTGAGAAGGAACCCTATCTGGATAAA
>NW_007384096.1:0-4276 GCF_000475195.1 Diaphorina citri | reverse complement strand
GCATGGAGAATGTCGACAAAAGAGAGAGTTCAATCACTAGAAGACCTACTTTCTAGCTCTCATATCTCGTCAGACTTCTGTACCCCCACCAGCACCTCCATTCAGACGTAAAGCCGCATAAACGAGAACAAACATATTCCTCAAATATACAGGGTGGTACAGTTCACTAGCTTCCTGATATAGACTCGTATATAAGCTTAACTCATCTCTTGGGACAGTGGCCCCTCTGGCGGAGAAAACTAAGATACTGAAAAGGAATGACGACAATTTCGTCACCATTTTCCGAAATATTTCCCTTTCCCTCAGAGTCTTTGCGAAATTTTCTTCATCGAGTTATTTCATCGAAAGCGTTACACAAAGCATGGAGAATGTCGACAAAAGAGAGAGTTCAATCACTAGAAGACCTACTTTCTAGCTCTCATATCTCGTCAGACTTCTGTACCCCCACCAGCACCTCCATTCAGACGTAAAGCCGCATAAACGAGAACAAACATATTCCTCAAATATACAGGGTGGTACAGTTCACTAGCTTCCTGATATAGACTCGTATAAGCTTAACTCATCTCTTAGGACAGTGGCCCATACACCCAGAGTGGGCTTTTTGTTTATGGAGTTAAGCTAGATTCCTGATGTAACTTGGGAGACAACGACTGAGAATTTGAAGAATACGGGTGTCTGAGAGCAAAGAGTTTCTTGTTCCAGTTTACTTTTTTCTCCTTTTCCTTGTCCTTCTTTCCAATTTCTTCATGAATTTCGGGTTCGTCCTCCAAACTCCCGATGGTTGACACAATGTGACAATGTCACGAGTTACCAATCTTAATATTATCATATCCCCATCATCTGAACCCCCTGTATGTGAAGTAACATAGGGAAATGATGAAATAAAACAAGCATGTACTTATGCCATGCTTTCCACATTTCTTCACTTGCTATTTTTTTCTCCTGCCATTTCCCTTATTCAATTTCTTTTAATAACATTTATAAACATGTTCCTGAAAAGCCTGGTAGGGTTTCATTTCTTATACGAGTACCTTTAGCTTACGAGTACACGTTCTCATTATGATAAGCAGGCTGAACAATCATCCAAACCAACAACTATAAATCGGGTTCTGTTCCGTATAAATAGATGGATTAAATTCACTTTGGAAACAATGAATCCGTCCGTTAAAACCTGTAGTGCAATAGTCCTAATCTAAAATGGACGTGACACATAAGGGATCAGGAAGAGACCGCCTTGAAATCTAAAAGTCTTCGAGTGGCTACTTCGGAACCATGGATCACTGCGAGATATTGCAATTGCTGTGGTCCAAATGAATATAGAAAAGATTAAAAAATCAGGAAAAAATCACACTCCACTCAAAACCTATGGTTGAACAATGAACTTCATTTTCCAAAATAAATCAGAATTCGTCAGAGTCAAAAACAGAACGGTGGCTTCGTGAGCCTTTCAAAATTTGGAAACCGTCAAAGTTAAAACCGCTTCCATCTTGTGGCGAAGCCCTCAAGCCGGTGCGAAAATGAAAGAAGTTCAAACGGCATATAACACATCATATTATGAATCTTTCCTAAGCGACGCGACGGCTAAAGTCGTATTTGCTGAAAGATTAGCAATATTTCTCAGCAAAAGAAAGACGGTAGGATTAACTTCGAAAGCTTACCGAGAATCACCTTGGAAATTTCTTATGAAGAACTCGTCTTCGTCTTGAACTTCTGAAGCGAGAGAGACTTCATCCCCACAATTAATTAAAGAGGTTTCGGAAAATCTTACCCTAAAGATGAGGTTGCTGAAAGAAATTCGCACCTACCTCTACGTACCTACCTAGGAAGGGGGTACCTTTGTTACTACCTAATAATTTTGTAGCTAAGGCCAGGCATAGGTATGTATCTACACGTATGTAGTAGGCACTCTTACCTACCAAGGTACGAGTGCCACCCACTTGTTTGACTCTTATAGGATACCTACCTAGATAGTCTAACTATTGTTTTTGTAGGGCCTCAATTGTTTTTTGTAGAATTAGTAATACATATGTGTAAAAATGTCTTTTATCCCGTTAAAAAGGCCTCAGTACCAAAACAAGTACAATGCCGCGAGGTCAGCCACTCACACTCAGACCTTCTGATAGATCGCAGTTTCACAGACCTAGGTGTCGAGCATTTTCCGCCATACACGTTCTGACTGTCTGACAGACCTAGTTCTGTGAGACCGTGTTCTGTCAGAGACGGTCTGAGTGTGAATGGCGGGCACAAGAGCAATGCCACTCAGCTCCAAAACAGAGATACTGTCTATCCGCGATGGAGTGAGAAGAGTCAGAAATTCCGAAGACACTCAAGAGGCGTGCTAATTGGATACCAACCTATTAGTTGCTAAAAAATTAATATCGAAAAATGAAAATTAACGAAGAAATCACTGATAAGAACATGAGGCATCCAAAATATGTAAAAGGAAGTATCCTTACAGTGGGACACTCCTTGAAGTGTTTAGTTCGAAGAACCGCCTAGTAAAATCAGCAACTTTATGTTCCGAACCTAATGGATCCATGCTTAGGTGTAAGAGATGTCCATGAGGTATCATAAAGTGCAGGTTTTATGATCGCCTGATCAGTGTGATATCGAATTTGATTTTTGATTTTCCGGACTACATTCTACCTAACTTTATAGGAATATTAGGATCAAATACATCGAACTTGCTGCTGCCTGATGAGTAGTAGTCAGGGCTGTGGAGTTCCCGGGAACCAGAACTCAGTGTCCCACTGTAAGGATACTTCCTTTTACATATTTTGGATGCCTCATGTTCTTATCAGTGATTTCTTCGTTAATTTTTATTTTTCGGTATTAATTTTTTAGCAACTAATAGGTTGGTATCCAATTACTACGCCTTTTGAGTGTCTTCGGAATTTCTGAATCTTCTCACACCATCGCGGATAGACAGTTTCTCTGTTTTGGAGCTGAGCGGCATTGCTCTTGTGCCCGCTATTCACACTATAGGATACCTACCTAGATATCACCTTGGAAATTTCTTATGAAGAACTCGTCTCTTCGTCTTGAACTTCTGAAGCGAGAGAGACTTCATCCCCACAATTAATTAAAGAGGTTTCGGAAAATCTTACCCTAAAGATGAGGTTGCTGAAAGAAATTCGCACCTACCTCTACGTACCTACCTAGGAAGGGGGTACCTTTGTTACTACCTTAATTTTGTAGCTAAGGCCAGGCATAGGTATGTATCTACGCGTATGTAGTAGGCACTCTTACCTACCGAGGTACGAGTGCCACCCACTTGTTTCACTCTTATAGGATACCTACCTAGATAGTCTAACTCTTGTTTTTGTAGGGCCTCAATTGTTTTTTGCAGAATTAGTAATATGTGTAAAAATGTCTTTTATCCCGTTAAAAAGGCCTCAGTACCAAAACAGGAGTACAATGCCGCGAGGTCAGCCACTCACACTCAGACCTTCTGATAGACCGCAGTTCCACAGGAATTATTGTTGCTCATTTCATTCCTTCCCCCTCCACTTTTCACAAAAAAATTACACAATGGTTGAGAAAAAGGACGAAACTTTTTTAACATGTTGGTTTGAATGCAGGTTGTTTGCCGATGGAGGGGGATGAATACACTTGTTATTAAACAGGAGGGTATGCCACAGGGGTCAGAACCTGCGGATCATGGCAGGTTGCAGAGGATTATATCGTTCTCTGAGATAAGATCACTTCATCCTGGAGGTTTTGGGAGGATTGGAGGACAGTTATTGCTGCTTTCCATTTCCCAAGATTTGACTGCGAATTCAAATGGCATAACTGTGAAACCTCTCTCTTGTAAGGCGTAGGACGGTGTGAGAAAGACAATGCAAAATCCATGCAAACTTGATATCATCAAATTCCAGGAAAAATAGAGGAATTTATCTCACTTCATATGCCAAATAACTTTTGTTCAAGGGGGCAAAGTTCTACTTGTGATTCTACGAAAAGGAAGATGTAGGGTACATCTACATAATCATACAAGCTATATAAAAGAACAAACGAGGAAAAAACAGGCTTTTGAAATTAAGCCAGTGCGTATCTCATTTGTAGAATTATAAATTACATTTAACGAAGAATTTCACGTGCTTTTTTCATTATTATCACATACTAAAACTTTTTTCATGCAAGATTAAAAAAAAAAAGAAAAAAACTCCTCCACCAAGAGAAGAGAAGAGGTAGGTCCTTTTTTTAGCAGCAAAAAGGGATGTCTAAAATCCTTATCCTTATTTTCATTATATGACTAGGAAAAAGGGTTTAGTGA
>NW_007384095.1:0-4279 GCF_000475195.1 Diaphorina citri | reverse complement strand
TCAAAAGCACTGAATTGGTGGAGATGTCAAAAGCACTGAATTGGTGGAGATATCAAAAGCACTGAATTGGTGGAGATGCCAAAAGCACTGAATTGGTGGAGATGCCAAAAGCACTGAATTGGTGGAGTTGTCAAAAGCACTGAATTGGTGGAGATGCCAAAAGCACTGAATTGGTGGAGATGCCAAAAGCACTGAATTGGTGGAGATGCCAAAAGCACTGAATTGGTGGAGATGTCAAAAGCACTGAATTGGTGGATATGCCAAAAGCACTGAATTGGTGGAGATGTCAAAAGCACTGAATTGGTGGAGATGTCAAAAGCACTGAATTGGTGGAGATGCCAAAAGCACTGAATTGGTGGAGATGCCAAAAGCACTGAATTGGTGGAGATGCCAAAAGCACTGAATTGGTGGAGATGCCAAAAGCACTGAATTGGTGGAAATGCCAAAAGCACTGAATTGGTGGAGATGCCAAAAGCACTGAATTGATGGAGATGCCAAAAGCACTGAATTGGTGGAGATGCCAAAAGCACTGAATTGATGGAGATGCCAAAAGCACTGAATTGGTGGAGATGCCAAAAGCACTGAATTGATGGAGATGCCAAAAGCACTGAATTGGTGGAGATGCCAAAAGCACTGAATTGATGGAGATGCCAAAAGCACTGAATTGGTGGAGATGCCAAAAGCACTGAATTGGTGGAGATGCCAAAAGCACTGAATTGGTGGAGATGCCAAAAGCACTGAATTGGTGGAGATGCCAAAAGCACTGAATTGGTGGAGATGCCAAAAGCACTGAATTGGTGGAGATGCCAAAAGCACTGAATTGGTGGAGATGCCAAAAGCACTGAATTGGTGGAGATGCCAAAAGCACTGAATTGGTGGAGATGCCAAAAGCACTGAATTGGTGGAGATGCCAAAAGCACTGAATTGGTGGAGATGCCAAAAGCACTGAATTGGTGGAGATGCCAAAAGCACTGAATTGGTGGAGATGCCAAAAGCACTGAATTGGTGGAGATGCCAAAAGCACTGAATTGGTGGAGATGCCAAAAGCACTGAATTGGTGGAGATGCCAAAAGCACTGAATTGGTGGAGATGCCAAAAGCACTGAATTGGTGGAGATGCCAAAAGCACTGAATTGGTGGAGATGCCAAAAGCACTGAATTGGTGGAGATGCCAAAAGCACTGAATTGGTGGAGATGCCAAAAGCACTGAATTGGTGGAGATGCCAAAAGCACTGAATTGGTGGAGATGCCAAAAGCACTGAATTGGTGGAGATGCCAAAAGCACTGAATTGGTGGAGATGCCAAAAGCACTGAATTGGTGGAGATGCCAAAAGCACTGAATTGGTGGAGATGCCAAAAGCACTGAATTGGTGGAGATGCCAAAAGCACTGAATTGGTGGAGATGCCAAAAGCACTGAATTGGTGGAGATGCCAAAAGCACTGAATTGGTGGAGATGCCAAAAGCACTGAATTGGTGGAGATGCCAAAAGCACTGAATTGGTGGAGATGCCAAAAGCACTGAATTGGTGGAGATGCCAAAAGCACTGAATTGGTGGAGATGCCAAAAGCACTGAATTGGTGGTACCTATTACGTACGAGTGTGCTGTGTAGCTCACCTAACATAGTGACGTAGAAGTATGTATCAACGTTTGTTACTCACTTAGCAACAATTTTTACTTTTATCGCCCGGAGCTATGCAACCGAATACCATAGTAAACCTGTAGATATGTATAGGTAATAGTTTGGTGCAAGACTTGAACACTTTCATACAAGAAGAGCCCGGCTCTACCCGGGTCCTTTTTGTGTAAAACGATTCAAACGGCTTTTCAATAGGCACGGAAATTGAGAATTAGTTGCAAAAAGATTATAAGCAATTTTTCCATAACACTCGTACACGATTTTTTTTTTCTTCTTCATCGAAAGTCATTATTTTTAACTAAAACTCAAAACCAAACTCGTTTTTGTGTTTGGTCTGGACCCTTCATGAATAAAACCGTTGCCCGATACTTTGTCAAGGGGAAAGTTGTCTAGTAAACCATTGAGACAGATTATGTTAGGGCGATATGAGAAAAATGAAACTTACTAGTTCTATAGATAGAATACGTTAGGTACATAGATCCTGTATAAGACTATATCATTCTACGATAATAATATTATGATATACAGACGAGGTACAAGTCTGTATAGATAAGGTCAGCCTTCCTTGGTTATGTAGAGTTTTCATTACATGCTGTCATTTAGTTCATTAGACACAGAACTGATGGAAGATGTCAAAAGCACTGAATTGGTGGAGATGTCAAAAGCACTGAATTGGTGGAGATATCAAAAGCACTGAATTGGTGGAGATGCCAAAAGCACTGAATTGGTGGAGATGTCAAAAGCACTGAATTGGTGGAGATATCAAAAGCACTGAATTGGTGGAGATGCCAAAAGCACTGAATTGGTGGAGATATCAAAAGCACTGAATTGGTGGAGATGCCAAAAGCACTGAATTGGTGGAGATATCAAAAGCACTGAATTGGTGGAGATGCCAAAAGCACTGAATTGGTGGAGATATCAAAAGCACTGAATTGGTGGAGATGCCAAAAGCACTGAATTGGTGGAGATATCAAAAGCACTGAATTGGTGGAGATGCCAAAAGCACTGAATTGGTGGAGATATCAAAAGCACTGAATTGGTGGAGATGCCAAAAGCACTGAATTGGTGGAGATATCAAAAGCACTGAATTGGTGGAGATGCCAAAAGCACTGAATTGGTGGAGATGTCAAAAGCACTGAATTGGTGGAGATATCAAAAGCACTGAATTGGTGGAGATGCCAAAAGCACTGAATTGGTGGAGATGTCAAAAGCACTGAATTGGTGGAGATATCAAAAGCACTGAATTGGTGGAGATGCCAAAAGCACTGAATTGGTGGAGATGTCAAAAGCACTGAATTGGTGGAGATATCAAAAGCACTGAATTGGTGGAGATGCCAAAAGCACTGAATTGGTGGAGATGTCAAAAGCACTGAATTGGTGGAGATATCAAAAGCACTGAATTGGTGGAGATGCCAAAAGCACTGAATTGGTGGAGATGTCAAAAGCACTGAATTGGTGGAGATATCAAAAGCACTGAATTGGTGGAGATGCCAAAAGCACTGAATTGGTGGAGATGTCAAAAGCACTGAATTGGTGGAGATATCAAAAGCACTGAATTGGTGGAGATGCCAAAAGCACTGAATTGGTGGAGATGTCAAAAGCACTGAATTGGTGGAGATATCAAAAGCACTGAATTGGTGGAGATGCCAAAAGCACTGAATTGGTGGAGATGTCAAAAGCACTGAATTGGTGGAGATATCAAAAGCACTGAATTGGTGGAGATGCCAAAAGCACTGAATTGGTGGAGATGTCAAAAGCACTGAATTGGTGGAGATATCAAAAGCACTGAATTGGTTTGACTTTTTAGTCCTATTGAGGAGTATTGCTTTTTACTTTCCTTATCCTATAGGAAGGAAAGTAATGAAAATTTCTTACCAAATCTTTGTCTTGAAGAACAATCGACAATCGACATTGATCGACTCGGTGGGTTGTACCTACTATGCATGCACCTTTAGAATCTACTTTGTTTGTTGACCTAATTTGTTGAATAAAATATGAATGGACAGACTGCAATAAGTTGACATTAAAGTATCTACAATCTACATACATAATATCACCAGGAAGATATGAAGTATGAACTTATGAAGCATCAACGTAAAATTTGACATTTGAAAATTGGATAATACGAAGGACCTTTAACATAATTTGATAACTTGATAGGTTATTCCAGTAAAACGTGTAATGCAGGTACAATGCACCTAAGATAATTTGATAAGTTATTCCGGTAAGACTTGTAATGCTTTTGATACATTCGTTAGGTTTTGATAAGTAGGTATAGGTACCTACTACTAAATTAAATGTCGAGCTTCCCACTCTTTGTTTTGTAATAATGAATTTTTTTATAGGGTTTTATCAGTTTAAGTTCGTATTATCCAACTTTTGACTGACTCCGAGTGTATTTATAGGTGTGATATACGATATACGAATACGAGTAGCTGTTGAAAAAAAATGCATATTAACTTTCAGTAGCTGCAAAGTGAGAGTCAGATCTAGAGCTGTTCAGACTCTTACCAGTTATAACTTGAGAGAAATAAGAGAATGTCTGGTACTCAAATACCCATTAGAGTCATCTCCGTTCAAGTTATGGGTGCTTCTCTTTTTCTTAACTGATGGTTACTATCTGCTACAGAGTCTAAAGGTCA
>NW_007384094.1:0-4281 GCF_000475195.1 Diaphorina citri | reverse complement strand
ACCGAAGCGAATACAATAGTCCGTCCCTTATACCTTTTTATTACCATTGTAATAATAAAGGAAGGACGGACTAAAAATACCTAGGTAGGTACACCCAACTCTTCACGAGTAGTAGGTATTCGATAGTAAAATAAATGTTTGTTTGAATGTTCCGCCGAACCATTTCCTATTTATTTTCTCTCGTGCCAAAAGTTGAGGAGGTTTCTACTGTCAGTTTCCTTCCTTCGTTCGACTTTCCAGTCAAATCGACTCCGCCAAACTTGTCATCATTTATAATGCATTGAAACTTAAAAAAAACTCTTGCTAAAACTTTTGACAAATTTCTTCCGCTGATTTGCTCCGATATTGGAACATTTTCTATGCGCGAAAGGTTCCTAGAGTCGCGAACGTCTACCTCTGTGTTATTATTAGTCTTGTATTTATGTATATTTTTTTATTCGGAAAGTTTAGCGTAAAGTTTTGTGAAAGTTCATGTAGAGGATTTGTTGTTGTTCGTTTTACCTATATTTAAGTTCGGGGAAATCTGAATAATGTTTTTCCGAAGAATAGTGTTGCTATATTTTGTCTAGAGTACATATACCTGATACATTGTACAATATTGTACTAACACTTATACCTACGTTTCCTACATACGACCATTTTCTTGTCTCAGACTATTTTAGTGTGCTAGAAATTAAGGATGGAAGTAGGTACTGTACCTACAAGATGGAAACCTCTGTTCTCATAATAAAACTGAATTACACCGCCAAAAATCAGCCCCCATATTTATTACAAGACATTATCATTGCCTCGATTTTGGCAAAAACACAATAGACACCATAGATAGATACCTAATTACCTATAGTTATAAAATATTAATAAAATACCTACTGGATAGGTATAGTTGCTAGCGATGTCCCTTTGGTAAAGAAACCCTAATATATGTCAAGAACATAATAATCCGTACACTGCTCTTTTATAATCCCACCTCAGCTTTTTCAATTGACCACAATCTGCTGGTCAGTTGCCAAGTAAAAAGCTATTAGTTTTTTTATAAACTTCTCTACAGATATATCAGCACTATATGCCCTCAATATTGTACATTGTCTTTTAAAGCTTGTATAGTTGACCTTTGATCTATAGGTTTTCCTATGAAAAAACTGTTCATTTCATATCTATGAGTATAAGAGCAGTTACAATGAGAATAAGAGCAGTTAGAACGAGCATAGGAGCAGTAAAACGAGTATAAGAGCACTTGCAATGAACATAAGAGCAGTTACAATGAGTACATATAAGAGCAGTACAATCAGCATAAGAGCAGTAAAACGAGTATAAGAGCAATTATAATGAGTATAAGAGCACTTGCAATGAGCATAAGAGCAGTGTTTTTTTTTTGTCTTCTTCGGAAATCTTCGGACTATAATTCCGAATGCTTTGGAATCATAATAAACAAACACCGGCTTTTCAGTCTGCATTTGAAAGGAGCAAAAGATACACAAGTTCCTAGGCACGTCCTACCGTAACGCCTCCTATCTGTAAAAATCAAGCCGACCGTAGCGAGTAAATCTGTAGCTTCATGCTGGACATGAATCCTACCGTATCGCCAGATTTAAGTTATATTTCTCCTACCATAATGGCGGAACCATGATTTCATGTGACACATGAATCTGTCCGCAAAAGGTTAAACAACGGAAGTTTGCCCTAATAATATTCATGAACGATGGGTTAAAAAAACCTTTCGGATGACTCCGGGCATGCATGCTCATGCCTTTGCAATATTGTTCCGAGAAAAACTTTCACATAATACCTAGTAGGTATGCAGTTGATTATTGCAGCACTAACTTAAAATATCTCAGATGCTTTATTACTCACCGAGGCAACTTAAGTTTTTTTATTCTCACCTAATGCTCTTGGTTAATGTTAGTTGTAAAACTTCGCGCGATCATAAAAAAAACTTATGTTCGCGTATCCCTATGTAGACTCGTCTTGCGGAACTTTGGTTTCAAGACGGAAAAAGTGTGAAAATATAGTGTTAACAATGGATTGGAAGCTAAGTGTCCAATGACAGTAAATATTGTGCTATGGCGCATTATATGGGTTGCGCCAGAGACCTACTGTGTCTATTTACACACAGCAAGTCACAGGGAACCCTTGGTTTACACACAGGAAATCTCTTGCGCAACCCAACATGTACAAAATTTGTTGCCCTTGGACAGTTAGCTCAAAGCACTTTGACATTATTTTGGAGTCTAATATCTGGAAATTGGTTTTCCTATATCTCTCACAGTATTGATTGTTTTCTCAAAAGCAATCTGGAAAAGTCACAAGGCCTCCCTGAACCTCCTCAACTTCTCACGTCTATGAAGACGAGAGTTTCAAGCAAATATGCCAGTTAAGATAATAAGTACTTTATGGTGCGAGCGTGCATATTGGACTAATTAAAGGCTTAGACGCTTAGTGCCTCTAGTGTACGTACCTACTAGGTATTATGTGAAAGTTTTTCTCGGAACAATATTGCAAAGGCATGAGCATGCATGCCCGAAGTCATCCGAAAGGTTTTTTTAACCCATCGTTCAGGAATATTATTAGGGCAAACTTCCGTTGTTTAACCTGTTCGGTTTGCGAGTTCAGTTTGTAGAATACTAAACAGTGACGGCGGGGATATGCTGAGGTCCATGGCTTTGGAAAAAGATGCGTATAGCAACTAGCAACATGAGAGTATTCTTACTGGCAAGCGGCAACCGTCAGAAGCTTTTTGTTCTGCCTTTACCATACGGCTACACCTAAAGCCGCTAAAAGAACAACAGAAACAATACATGTAAAAAAAAAGTTTCTTAACGGAGCTTGAAAAGACCAGATTTGGTAATCCTTGAGTGGAACCAAAAGTGGCAATTTACTTATGACGCTCGACGTGCAGAATCTAACATTATTTTCAGCCCATAAAATGCCCGGAGTCATCCGAAAGGTTTTTTTAACCCATCGTTCATGAATATTATTAGGGCAAACTTCCGTTGTTTAACCTGTTCGGTTTGCGAGTCCAGTTTGTAGAATACTAAACAGTGACGGCGGGGATATGCTGAGGTCCATGGCTTTGGAAAAAGATGCGTATAGCAACTAACAACATGAGAGTATTCTTACTGGCAAGCGGCAACCGTCAGAAGCTCTTTGCTCTGCCTTTACCATTCGGCTACAGCTAAAGCCGCTAAAAGAACAACAGAAACAATACATGTAAAAAAAAAAGTTTCTTAACGGAGCTTGAAAAGACCAGATTTGGTAATTCTTGAGTTGAACCAAAAGTGGCAATTTACTTACGACGCTCGACGTGCAGAATCTAACATTATTTTTAGCCCATAAATCAGCCTGCTTTCTGCTCCCTGTACCACAGGAGTTCGTAGGACCGAAGAAGCAAAAGCAAAGTTCCGGGAGGGTAATGTTGGAGCCGGTAACTCCACTGTTTTCCCCAGCTTATTCCCCTGACCCTCCCTCTCTCCCCTGACCCTCCTCCACTGCCCCGTGTTTATATTTACACACAAGTCCTAACTTTCTGGGCAAACATTTCACTTCTCCCTGAGAGCCAGTACCCCAGTGGCGATCTACAGGGGGTGGCGCCGCTACGGGTGGGGTGGGCTGCTGAGGGATTTTTCAGTCTGTATAAACAAGGTAGGCTCGCATTTTACTCTATGCATCCCCTGAGATTGACGGAATAATATATGGGAGCCTAGGTATTCGTGGAAGGGAAGTTTCCTATTCTGATATTCTACGTATTTTAAAATTAAATATTTTATTGCACATATAAGTTTAATTAGCTTTAAATCGTATATTATTGCCATATAATTAAGTATACCTATTGGTTTTATTGGAAAACTAGTTTTGCTCTGAAGTCAGTTAGGTACACCGATGTAGGTATTCTACCTCTAGAAAAATACCCAGTTAGGTACACCGATGTAGGTATTCTACCTCTAGAAAAATACCTATTTTCTGTCTAGCTAGCATACAAACATATTTTATTACCTACAGTAAAATTCCACACTATATAATAGTTGACCAACATTGCCTGAAAGACGTCTACATATACTCTTAACTTTTTTCTTTTCCTCTGAAATCCTTTGATCTTACTTCTTAATATGAGTTCCACCCGAAGTGGATCGATTTTAATGTAGACGCACATATCTCACGCCTCGGGCCCCTTTAGGGTTAAATCCTACCCAATTAAAAGTTGTGTTGAGAAAAGCCCTCCCCCTCCAAATGCCTCTGTATCCGACACTCATAAGGGCTTTGGCCTTTGATAATGATAGCAAGATA
>NW_007384093.1:1257-4284 GCF_000475195.1 Diaphorina citri | reverse complement strand
TGGATTTTTGAATTAATAACGGTATAATTGTATCGTTATTCTATTCTATTCTTCGTAATGCATATTGCATACTCGGATGGAAAATTAACTTTTTATGTTCCTTGAGATTCAAGTGGAGAATGGATAAAGTAGAGGGGAAAATGAGCAAAAGAAGAAGAAAGAAGGTGAAGAGGAGAAGGAGAAAGAGCAGAAGAATGATGAGAAAAAGAAAGTAAAGAATCATTTTCAAGTCGTTTCAGCCAGTGTGTAAAATCGAGAGGAGGAAGGGGAAGAGGAGAACGAGAGAAGAATATACCACTCGGAGAGACAGACAGAGAGAGAGAGAGAGAGACAGAGGAGGAAGATGAACAAGAAGAAGGAAGTAGGAGAAGAAAATTAGACCAGAAAATGGGGAGAACATATATTATCGGGGAAGAAGGACGAATATAGGAAAAGAATTTGGAGAAAAGACACGAACAAAGGAAGAAGAGACGAGAGGATAGGGGAGGAGAAGGATATCTATTTAAAATTTAAATAGAGGGGAAGGGGGAAGAGAGGAATACCGGAGGAGGAGAAGAGGGAGGAAGATAAAGGTGTACTTAAGTTTTCAATACGGGTCCCTTATTACCTTGAATTTTCCTAGTCCTCTTCTTTCTCCTCCTCCTCCTGTTTCTCCTCTTTCTCCTTCTCCTCCTCCTTCTCCTCCTCTTTCTTCTTCTTCTCCTCCTCCTCTTTCTTCTTCTCCTCCTCATTCTTCTTATTTTATACTCCTCCCTCTTCCTCAGAAACCAGAACCTTCTTTTAATCTTTCTCTCTTTCTCCCCCCTTTTCCTTCATCCTCTTTCCCTCAGCAACTCCTCTTTACACTCCTCATTCTCCTCCTCCTATTTATCATCCTTCTTCCCTTCCTCCTCCTCCTCCTAATCGATTTCGTTCTCCTTCTGGTCTCTCTTTCCTCTCTTCTCTTTATCTCCTCCTATCTCACTCTTGGCAACTTGTCCTTCTTTCTACCTCTACCTCCTCCTCCTTCTCCATCTCTTCACCTCCGTCTGTCTCACCATTCGCAACTCAGCCTTCTTTTTCTCCTTCTCCTCCTCCTTCTTCTCTTCCTCCTCCTCCTTCTTCTCTTCCTCCTCCTCCTTCTTCTCTTCCTCCTCCTCCTTCTTCTCTTCCTCCTCCTCCTTATTTTCTTCCTCATCCTCCCTCTTCTCTTCCTCCTCCTTCTTCTCTTCCTCCTCCTCCTCCTTCTTCTCTTCCTCCTTATTCTCTTCCTCCTCCTTCTCCTTATTCTCTTCCTCCTCCTCCTTATTCTCTTCTTCCTCCTCCTCCTTCTTCTCTTCCTCCTCCTTATTCTCTTCTTCCTCCTCCTCCTTCTTCTCTTCCTCCTCCTCCTTCTTCTCTTCCTCCTCCTCCTTCTTCTCTTCCTCATCCTCCTTCTTCTCTTTCTCCTCCTTCTTTTCTTCCTCCTCCTCCTTCTTCTTCTTCTCTTCCTCCTCCTTCCCCTCCTCCTCTCCCTAATTCTCCCCTATAAAGATTTCTCGGGATAATAATTAATACACCACTTACCTAAAGCCACCCTCTCTCAGTTCATTGTCTTGCCTAACCTTAAGAGTCAGCAAAATATTCCAATAATATCACCCTCCATTTAACCACACAGTATCTACCTTGTCCATAGAACATACAGGGTGAACATACAGAGTCCCTTGTTTTTTTTTTTCTTTTTTTTTAAAGAGGTTTGATAGAGGGTACTGCAACAACTGAGGTCCGTCTCGAAATCGAAGAGAGAAGAACGACAGGATAGGAGAAAGACTGCCGTTCCGAGAACGAACCTTATCTGTTTGGGATAAAGTTCGTACCGACGGGAATCGAACCTAGGGCTTGTAACGCAACGTAACGAAAGATTTAGCGTTTCGTTCCAATTCAAGCTGGTTTCGAGAAAAAAACAACGTGTAAATTTTGGGACACCCTGAATAAAGCCAAGTCGAAAAATTAGTAGGTACCGCGGAATATTCACAAGAACTCACATCAACGGTCAATAAGATGTTGACCACCCTGTATATAATAATTATCCTTCTGTCCCTTTGCTTTACCTTTTTATAGGTACCTTCTTTTTATCGCCCAACCCTATTTTACCTTCATTTCACATCTTCTTTTGTCACCCTCTGTAAAGTCCCTTCATCTCCTTTCAATATGTTCTCTGACAACACTGTAAAGTGCCTTTTGTTGTATTTTATTTATCATTTAACCCAAGAACCGAAAATTCGAGAGTGGGGGTAAAAATCTCGTAGTGGGGATAATCAGCTGATATCAAAGATTGGCAGCACTGGCGCTGTCTAGTAGAGAAGATGGGAAGCTCTTGATAAAAATTCAGCTGTTCGCATATTTAAATAATTTTTGTTGTTGGCGGGATTTTTTTCGCGGCAAAAGGTAAGCTTTAAAAAGCCTTATCATCCTTTATCAGATGATAAGTTAATTGCATGGAGGTATAAGGCAGGAGAAATATGCCAAAAACTAATTTACACCAAAACAAAAACAAAAGATCTGAGCTAACCAGAAAAATGGCGTCTCTAAACCGAGAAAAAATGGCGACTCTTAACCGCAGTCGAGAGCTTGGTTTAGTATGGCAAGAGGGGAAACGTAAACCTAAAAGTGGTTAACGCCCCTCACGTCATAAACACACTTCCATGTGAGGGGAGGTGCAAAAAAAAAAAAAAATAGAAAAAAATTTCTTTTTCTCTCTAAAATTATCCTCTCTAGACGGGTATTGTTACGCCCTCTAGAGTAGCGAGTGATTTAGACACTATCTTCCCTTCCGTCAATCGTCTCTCTTCCGGTCGTCCAGGTTTGGCCAAGGCTCATGCCTTGCGGAGTAGATCATATCCCTACTGCAAGCCAGGGTCCGCCTGAGGGCTTGGGCGGCTGGTTTGTGAAGTCTAACACAGCTGACTTGGCAGGTGTGATGACCTGTTTGTATACAACATAAAAACTACAATTGTGCATCTGCGCATTGCGAGCTCGCCGCCGCATAGTCTCCAGGGTAATGGGAGG